>NC_083765.1:12399067-12529067 GCF_963514075.1 Conger conger
ACTGGGGTAATGGGATTTTGAGATGCAGGGTAATCAACTGCTACCGGGGTAATGGAACTTTGAGATTCAGGGTTAACCACTGCCTTCAGGGTAATGGAAATTTGAGAAACAGTGTCATCTCAGTATGGACATTGATATGTCAACCCATGGACATATCAGGGCTGTGGACTACAGGGCTGTGGGACATAAGGCTATATCAACGATCATACTGTACCCACCCCACCCCAACCCCCCCCCCCCCCCGAGAGCCCCACTCTCTACATCACCTTTTACATACATTCATTTCAGCAATCAGCAAAGGAAATCAGTCACACAGCAGGAACATACTGAAATGCTGTCACCCAAATGTAAAGTGAGCACACCGTGGCTATACTGGACCTGTTCCCGGGGTGTTGGCAGGGCACATACCTTGATACACTCGGTCTCGTTGAAGGGGGGGCAGCTGAAGGAATAGGACACCAGGGTGGGGCCGGACACTGTGGCCGCACACTCATACTTGGTGCACTGGGACACCCACGTTTTTCCAGGCTGGAAGACCACGGACACTTGCACTGTCAGCTTATGTTTACGACAAGGAAAGGGCACACTGCACGCAGACAACATGCCTGCTTTTGTGATTTACTTTAAGATTTGAAACTGTAATTGGGAAAAAAACGTACTGCAACAGAACAGCAGGAATGCGGTTTTATATCTAATATAGTATACAATATACTGTGAGACAATTTATACAACCACTACTACAAGTACTACTACTACTACTAATAATAATAATAATCATAATAACAGTAGTACTAGGAGTAAATAGTAAAGAAGCAGCTCAAAGTGATTCACAGTGGGTAAATGTATTGTAACAAAGTACAAATAATTATCAAACAGATATCATTGCTCTGCTTTTTTTTGTGCACCAGTGGACCTCAATGACCTGTACGTCTATAATGTTGTTTGACAGTTATAATGACATTCTATACCCCAACAGACACATGTGCATTTGCTCTGGGTATACCTTGCTGAGGGAGACGGATCCGTTATCATTCTGATACATGCAGGAGATGTTCCTGCACACTCCACAGCATATGGTCTGGTCATTTGGCGGAATGTATATCTGGTTCTGAAAGAGTCGCAGCAGAGAGACTGAGAAACTGTGCTCTACTGTGGGGTTCCCAAACTGGGGTTCACGGCAACATGGAAAAATATATTCACCATATATTTCTCCATATTTCATATATCACTAATTGTAAACATTTCCATAATGGTCGGCACATCCACGTGCATCATTGTACTGTAATTGTTATTTTTTCTACTGATACCAAATAGCTGAATGCCTCCCTGACATAATGACACCATGATTTAGACAAGCCACTGCCCAGTGCTGCCCAGCCCTATTCCTGGAGATACACTGTCCTACAGGTGTTCATTTCTTCCCGGCTCCAGGGCATTGAACAGGGAGTCCCGTACCGGCTGACAGGGGGCGGAGCAGTTGGTGCTGGAGGTTCGAATGCGGTAGAATCCGCTGTGTGGGTCCAGGGCGCTTGTACACTGCGTGGTGTAGCAGATCCCCTCCGCGCTGTGCTCCACCAGCGTCTGCCCTGGCCTCATCACTCCCCTCACACCGTCCACACACACGGCGTCTCGCTCTGCGCACACACACACACACACACACACACAGTTTCATTCTTTACTGAGGCCCACATTTACAAAATACATTATAAGGGCCCAAATATAATTCAGTAGCATGCTGATATCCTTCATATCCTTGAGTAGCCGAAAGTATAGCAGTAGGATCTATCAAACAAAATGCAGAACAGTGTGAACACACACATACACGGACACGCACGGACACACACACCAAAAACATACATACATGCACACACGCATGCACATCATTATTTCACCCAAACAGTACATAGAGAGGTGTGAACTGTAAATTATTGAATCAGACTTAAACCCACCACACATGTATTTTTTGCAGCCACACTGGTTTTTTGGGTCAGCAAGGAAATCTCTGTCAAGCTGCATGATCTCGCCCTAAACAACAAAAAAACACACACAAATCAAACAAGCTGTCAGCAAACAAGTCATCAATTCACACTGATTTATAAAGTTATACTGGAAATGTACCCACCAGATCACATTTTGGCCTTCGGATAGATTCACACTTGCACTCTGGAACAGACAGGGACACACAGAAACACCTGTGACCGTGTGCTCAATATTTAAACACAAGGCAGACGGCATCAGTGAGGGCAGCCTATAGCCTAGTGGTTAATCAGTAACAGTGTGCAGTGAGGATCAGTAACAGTGTGCAGTGAGGATCAGTAACAGTGTGCAGTGAGGATCAGTAACAGTGTGCAGTGAGGATCAGTAACAGCATGCAGTGAGGATCAGTAACAGTATGCAGTATGCAGTGAAGGTCAGTATGCAGTGAGGATCAGCAACAGTGTGCAGTGAGGATCAGTAACAGTATGCAGTGAGGATCAGTAACAGTATGCAGTGAGGGTCAGTGTGTAGTCAGGATCAGTAACAGTGTGCAGTGAGGATCAGTAACAGTATGCAGTATGCAGTGAAGGTCAGTATGCAGTGAGGATCAGTAACAGTGTGCAGTGAGGGTCAGTGTGTAGTCAGGATCAGTAACAGTGTGCAGTGAGGATCAGTAATAGTATGCAGTATGCAGTGAAGGTCAGTATGCAGTGAGGATCAGTAACAGTGTGCAGTGAGGGTCAGTGTGTAGTGAGGATCAGTAACAGTGAGGATCAGTAACAGTGTGCAGTATGCAGTGAAGGTCAGTATGCAGTGAGGGTCAGTAACAGTGTGCAGTGAGGGTCAGTAACAGTGTGCAGTGAGGATAAGTGTGCAGTGAGGATCAGTAACAGTGTGCAGTGAGGGTCAGTAACAGTGTGCAGTCAGTAACAGGGTGCAGTGAGGGTCAGTGTGCAGTGAGGATCAGTACCAGTGTGCAGTGAGGGTCAGTGTGCAGTGAGGGTCAGTAACAGTGTGCAGTGAGGATCAGTAACAGTGTGCAGTGAGGATCAGTAACAGTGAGGATCAGTAACAGTGTGCAGTGAGGGTCAGTGTGTAGTGAGGATCAGTAACAGTGTGCAGTGAGGATCAGTAACAGCATGCAGTGAGGATCAGTAACAGCATGCAGTGAGGATCAGCAACAGTGTGCAGTGAGGATCAGTAACAGTATGCAGTGAGGATCAGTAACAGTATGCAGTGAGGGTCAGTGTGTAGTCAGGATCAGTAACAGTGTGCAGTGAGGATCAGTAACAGTGTGCAGTGAGGATCAGTAACAGCATGCAGTGAGGATCAGTAACAGCATGCAGTGAGGATCAGCAACAGTGTGCAGTGAGGATCAGTAACAGTATGCAGTGAGGATCAGTAACAGTATGCAGTGAGGGTCAGTGTGTAGTCAGGATCAGTAACAGTGTGCAGTGAGGATCAGTAACAGTATGCAGTATGCAGTGAAGGTCAGTATGCAGTGAGGATCAGTAACAGTGTGCAGTGAGGGTCAGTGTGTAGTCAGGATCAGTAACAGTGTGCAGTGAGGATCAGTAATAGTATGCAGTATGCAGTGAAGGTCAGTATGCAGTGAGGATCAGTAACAGTGTGCAGTGAGGGTCAGTGTGTAGTGAGGATCAGTAACAGTGAGGATCAGTAACAGTGTGCAGTATACAGTGAAGGTCAGTATGCAGTGAGGATCAGTAACAGTGTGCAGTGAGGGTCAGTGTGTAGTGAGGATCAGTAACAGTGAGGATCAGTAACAGTGTGCAGTATGCAGTGAAGGTCAGTATGCAGTGAGGGTCAGTAACAGTGTGCAGTGAGGGTCAGTAACAGTGTGCAGTGAGGATAAGTGTGCAGTGAGGATCAGTAACAGTGTGCAGTGAGGGTCAGTAACAGTGTGCAGTCAGTAACAGGGTGCAGTGAGGGTCAGTGTGCAGTGAGGATCAGTACCAGTGTGCAGTGAGGGTCAGTGTGCAGTGAGGGTCAGTAACAGTGTGCAGTGAGGATCAGTAACAGTGTGCAGTGAGGGTCAGTGTGTAGTGAGGATCAGTAACAGTGTGCAGTGAGGATCAGTAACAGTGAGGATCAGTAACAGTGTGCAGTATGCAGTGAAGGTCAGTATGCAGTGAGGGTCAGTAACAGTGTGCAGTGAGGGTCAGTAACAGTGTGCAGTGAGGATAAGTGTGCAGTGAGGATCAGTAACAGTATGCAGTGAGGGTCAGTAACAGTGTGCAGTGAGGATCAGTAACAGTGTGCAGTCAGTAACAGGGTGCAGTGAGGGTCAGTGTGCAGTGAGGATCAGTACCAGTGTGCAGTGAGGGTCAGTGTGCAGTGAGGGTCAGTAACAGTGTGCAGTGAGGGTCAGTAACATTGTGCAGTGAGGATAAGTGTGCAGTGAGGATCAGTAACAGTATGCAGTGAGGGTCAGTAACAGTGTGCAGTGAGGGTCAGTGTGCAGTGAGGATCAGTAACAGTGTGCAGTGAGGGTCAGTAACAGTGTGCAGTGAGGATCAGTAACAGTGTGCGGTGAGGGTCAGTGTTCAGTGAGGGTCAGTAACAGTGTGCAGTGAGGGTCAGTAACAGTGTGCAGTGAGGATCAGTAACAGTGTGCAGTGAGGATCAGTAACAGTGTGCAGTGAGGATCAGTAACAGTGTGCAGTGAGGGTCAGTGTGTAGTGAGGATCAGTAACAGTGTGCAGTGAGTAACAGGGTGTAGAATAAAGTGGAGGTTTACCACATGTCCGTAGCGGACAGCACTGCTCTGGGACAGCCACAGACACCTGAGACATGCCCTCAGGGCAGTAGATGTCTGCACACCGGTATGGCTCACAAACTGGAGATACAACAACACAGACAAGTCTTTAAAACGGAAGAAAACAGCACGGTGTCTGTGTGAAATATAAATTAGTTTGGGATTTACTTTGTGGGATTTACTGTCTAATATCGTATCACAGAAAAAACAGTGTTCTTCTTCTAACCAACAGATAAAAAGAAGTCTGCAGAAAAGCACACACAAGCATGCATGCACACATACACACAAACACACACACAGACAGACACATGCATACATACACACACACAGACACACACATACACACACACACACACACACAGACACGCACACACACACACACACACACACACACACACACACACACACACACACACACACACACACACACACACACACACACACACACACACACACACACGGCTCAGGCAGTAAGAGCAGTCGTCTGGCAGTCGTCTGGCAGTTGGAGGGTTGCTGGTTCGATCCCCCGCCCAGACTGTGTCGAAGTGTCCCTGAGCAAGACACCTAATCCCTAAATGCTCCTGACGAGCTGGTCGGTGCCTTGCATGGCAGCCAATCGCCGTCAGTGTGTGAGTGTGTGTCTGAACATGGCTCACCACACTGATAGATTGGGCAGCAGAGATCTGTGCTGTTGGCATCTACTGTCAGCACCTCTCCTTCCTGGCAGTCAGGCGTAACTTCAGTGCAGGCTGCACACACTGTGTAACACACACATGCACACAAAATTTAAAAATGTGGATCAATTCAGAGCACGCCGTACAGTTAAACATTTATGGCAAAGCACATAGCCTCCATATTTACTCCCAAAGGACCAGCACCAAAATCTCCAGAACCCACCCTACGGAGGCTCTGCTGGATCAAGCATGAATCAGGCTTAACTCTATATGGGTGTTAACTCTGTGGGTGAGAGTACAGTATATGGAGGGTTGTGTGAGGGTTGTGTGAGGGTTGTGTATGGGCGTGATGGTGACTCTGTGGGTGAGAGTAAAGTATACGGGGGTTGTGTGAGGGTTGTGTAAGGGTTGTGTATGGGCATGATGGTGACTCTGTGGGTGAGAGTAAAGTATACAGGGGTTGTGTGAGGGTTGTGTATGGGTTGTGTGAGGGCTGTGGGGGTTGTGTGAGGGTTGTGTTACGGTTGTGTGAGTGTTGTGTACAGGTGTGATGGTGACTCTGTGGGTGAGAGTACAGTATACGGGGGTTGTACAAGGGTTGTGTGAGCGTTGTGTGAGCGTTGTGTACAGGTGGGAGTGACTCTGTGGGTGAGAGTACAGTATACAGGGGTTTGTTTAAGGGTTGTGTGTGTGTTGTGTGAGCGTTGTGTACAGGTGGGAGTGACTCTGTGGGTGAGAGTACAGTATACAGGGGTTGTATAAGGGTTATGTGAGCGGTGTGTGAGCGTTGTGTACAGGTGGGAGTGACTCTGTGGGTGAAAGTACAGTATACAGGGGTTTGTTTAAGGGTTGTGTGTGTGTTGTGTGAGCGTTGTGTACAGGTGGGAGTGACTCTGTGGGTGAGAGTACAGTATACAGGGGTTGTATAAGGGTTATGTGAGCGTTGTGTGAGCGTTGTGTACAGGTGGGAGTGACTCTGTGGGTGAGAGTACAGTATACGGGGGTTTGTTTAAGGGTTGTGTGAGCGTTGTGTGAGCGTTGTGTACAGGTGGGAGTGACTCACTGCATATGTGTGCCAGGCAGCAGCTCCCCTCAGCCCGGGTCAATATGAGGGTCTGGTCCTCTCTGCAGACGGTGATGTCAGGCTCACAGAGCTCTGGGTCACATTCTGAACCAGCCAATCACACACAGGAATCAAGCATTCGCATCACAGAGAGGAGGGGAGCCTTACTTAGCATGCTCCACACACACCACAGTATAACAGAGGACTGTGGTATAACCAATGACTTTTAAAGTACGGTACTCAAGTTTAACTGTCACACAAAGGACACAATGTATGTTCTGACATCGTGGACTTCCATTACATAAAGCCTTGTCACAGTCTGTGATTATAGATCCACTCACCACACATGTAGTCAGGGCAGCAGGAGTCTTCTCTGTAGTAGGACACCAGCTTCTCTCCGTACTTGCACACGGGGGGGTAAATGTCGCACAGAGTCTGATTGCAAACTACAAAGAGACATAAAGAGACACCTCACGTTGCCATATCAGGTCTGCATTAGGCTACACTCATTGTGATAATCTCAGGTCTATAGAGGAGGTGCCCATTCTCCTCCGGCCGGCCTGGAGTTGCAGGTTAAAGTTGAGGTCATACACTCGCTGGAAAAGCCCCTGTGACCTGAGGAAATTGTGTCTCTGCGCTGTGTGTGGCGCTGAGGGGTTGTATGTTGTACCCACCGCAGGCTTTCCGGGGGCAGCAGCTCTTGTCGTCGGCCAGGCTGACGGTGACCTCCCCGGCCCTCCTGCACACAGGCTGGGGCACGGAGGAGCAGTTGTACTCCACCGGAAAGATGGTGTCGTTGTCACACTTGTACATGCAGCAGCCGTCCAGAGACGCCTTCCATACTTCACCTGAGGAGCGGGGGTTCCCGAAGCTGTCCGTGCAGGCTACACACACATACACACACACACACACACACACACACACACACACACACACACACACACACACACACAGATGTACAAACATATAAACTCAGAGTAAATACTCTGATGATCTCAGGACAAAAGTGAAATTGCAAAACCATGTTTCTTTCTTTCTTTACAATGATGTACACACAAAAACACACAAACATGTGCATACACACAAATGCATACACACACAGGGTACAGTAATGTACACACACACACATAGCGTTCAGTGATTTACACACACACACATAGCGTACAGTGATGTACACACACACACAGGGTACAGTAATGTACACACACAGACACACATAGGGTACAGTAATGTACACACACAGCATACAGTGACGTACACACACACACACACACACACACACACAGCGTACAGTGACGTACACAGACACATACACACAACCACACAGGGTAAAGTGACGTACACACACACACACACACACACACACACACACACACACACAGGATACAGTGACGTACACACACACACACACACACACACACACACACACACACGGGTACAGTGATGTACACACACAGCGTACAGTGACGTACACACACACACACACACAGGGTACAGTAATGTACACACACACACACACACACACAGGGTACAGTGATGTACACACACACACACACACACACAGGGTACAGTGACGTACACACACACACACACACACAGAGCGTACAGTGACGTACACACACACACACACACACACACACACACAGGGTACAGTAATGTACACACACACACAGAGCGTAGGAGGGTGCGTACCGCACTTGCTGGCAGGTATACAGAGGGCGGAGTAGGGCCGGTGGAGGAGCGTGCCCTCGGGACACACACAGCCCTCAGTGAGCCCAGAGCACTCCTCAGGGTCCGAGTCCAGCTCGTGGTTGGGGCAGGTTTGGGCAGTGCAGGCCGGCAGGCACGCCTGGTACCGCAGCTCATCTGGGCAGGAGAAGGCTGCCAGGGGAGGAGGGAGCTCATATTCAAACCGGCTGTCATTCATCTCTGAAATGGACCAATGAAAGGAAGCGGGCGGGGCTTACGGCAGTACTCAGGACTCCTCCACTCGACGCAGATGTTGAATTTGTGACAGGAGGCCGCGTACGCAGCCAGCGCCACACAGGGGTTCTGCACGTACTCCGTGTCACGCACCCACACCTCACAGAACATGGTGGGAGGAACCTGAAGCGGGAACAGAGGGAAAGCACCGTATCACTAAAGAGGAACACCCGTACACCCACCATATCACTAAAGAGGAACACCCGTACACCCACCATATCGCTAAAGAGGAACACCCGTACACCCACCATATCACTAAAGAGGAACACCCGTACACCCACCGTATCACTAAAGAGGAATCGTCCTTTGTTTACTTTGTTGGTAAAGAAGAACGATTTTACACCTTCTATAGTCAAACAATTACAGTGTCACTCTCTCTGTAGGCGAAAAGGGACAATGCCACAC
Organism: Conger conger; assembly: GCF_963514075.1. NCBI lineage: Eukaryota > Metazoa > Chordata > Actinopteri > Anguilliformes > Congridae > Conger > Conger conger. Next base: position 12,407,946 of record NC_083765.1, read on the forward strand.
TATCTATAATGAGAGAAAGTGTCACTCTCTCTGTCATAAAAAAGAAACACCTTTATTTTTTCATACAATTCTTACAACAATGTTCAGTGTTTATTTATGGAATGATATAGATTACATTACATTATTGGTATTTGGCAGACGCTCTTATCCAGAGCGACGTACAGTTGATTAGACTAAGCAGGAGAAAGTCCTCCCCTGGAGCAATGCAGGGTTAAGGGCCTTGCTCAAGGGCCCAACGGCTGTGCGGATGTAATTGTGGCTACACCGGGATTAGAACCACCGACCTTGCGTGTCCCAGGCATTTACCTTAACCACTACGCTACAGGCCTCCCCTACAGCAGCTCACTGTGAAAGCCCCTCGTGTGGCAGTCGGGTGGTGGCGGCGGTGGACGTACGTAGGCGCGGCAGGAGCCGAAGCTGTGGTTGCTGAGCATGCCCAGGCACTCGGAGCAGTCGGTGGTGGAGCAGTTGAACTCGCGCCGCCGGCTGTGGCTGACGTACACGGTGGTGTTGGGCACCTGCCAGCTATCGATGAAGATCACCGGGTCCTCGCCCTCGCCCACCGTCAGCCCGCTGGACAGGGTCAGGTCGTTGGCCGGGTTACCGTCACAGCAGCCTGCGGGGAGACGGAGAGGTGCATCCGCCGTTTCTGCATCACAGCCTCACCCTGGAAAAATGCTCACGCGTGAGGCGGCCTGCCATTTTAATGACGGCAATTCATCTTCCTGACCGGTGCTCGTGTCTGGTGACAGATCTGCTTGTGCGCCGCATCAAATGAATATTTGTGCCTCTGCTGGTATTTGTGCTGCTACCGGCTGGCTGATCCCGTGTCTAAGCTTCTGCGGCCGCTACCTAGCCCAGTGGGATCTATGCTAAGAACCCCATGTGTGGTATTTGCTGTAAAGCCCTATAATGATGAATACAGTCCAGTGTGGTATGTGCCCCAAAGCCCCATAGTGCTTGGGGCATAGCCTGTATGCAGGCCAGTGTGGTGTATGCCACAAAGCCCCGTAGTGCTGATTAGAGATCAGTGTGGTCCATAGTACTAAATACAGGCCAACGTGGTATATGCTAAGAGCCCCACAGTGCAGAATACAGGCCAGCGTGATATATGGCACAAAATGGTGCACATAGTGTTACATATAGGCTTGTACTGGACATACCGCAGAGCCCCATGGTAGAGAGCTTGTGGCCGTAGCCGTCAGCCTCGATCACCATCATCCCTGTGCTGTGAAACCACTGGATCTTCAGGCCTGCCGGAGTGCGGATCAGGTACATATTTCCGGTGTCCAGAACTTCGTAGCCATACTTCCTGAATCTGGGCTTGGCATACCTGGAGTTCACATACAGCTGCCACAGGCAACACAGAGCTTCTTACTTTAATAACCAGGTTATGCAGAGGTAAAATATGCCTTTTTTTGGGGGAATTAGAAAACATAATTTTATACAGCATATATCTTTCCATTTTCAAAATATTAATTTGAAACAAACAATCTGGTGTTTTTAACTGGTTTTTATATTTCGGGCTGTGTTTCTTATCATGGTTTCTGTTCTTGTTTAGTCTATTACCCGCACACACGTGTCATGTTGCCGGTTCTCTATTTTCTGATCTTAGCATTTGTTAATTTATATGATAACTGAAATGCAAGTTTATGAAATTACAGTGCATGCACGAAAACTCACATAAGAAAGAGGAGGCAGAGAGACTCTTACCCTTCTCTGGAGGCGGTTGATCAGAATTTGATGGGATTTGTGTGTGATGTTAAGAGCTACCAGACACAGGTTGGTGAAATTCCACAGCAGCTTTCATGAGAGAAGCAAAAAAAGAACGACAGCATGAAATTGTGAAAGTGAACATAGAGGCCAGTGAATGCTCTGAGCTGAATGTATTGCCATGCTTGAGATACTCATCCTCGTGATCATGTAATCATGTTATCTGCAAGGCTCACCGTGTCTGAGGTCTGGCACTCCTGCACCTGGATGCTCACGGTCTCGTCGGGAAGTTTGGTCACGATGTATGAGGCTGCCTTAAAGATGGCCACGCTGTTGCCGTCGAACGTGATGACGTTCAAGTCCGGGAACAGGGAGCAGCGGCCTGTGGATGCAGCACGGTCACATTAAACATCATCTGAAACAGATCGGTCCTCCTGTGAAACTAATGGAATGGCCTGCTCGTCAAAACACTGACTGTACCGTTCTTTCCTAGACCGAGTTAAGTGTACTATTACTGTGTGTTTGGCCACAATGGCATTATTAAGTGGCTGTGGATGGAAACATGCACCAGAGAATGACATATTACAGACAGAGAGACAGACAGTTCTGTGATTGTAGTGCTGTTGTTGCAGTTATGTGTGTTTTTGTGCACACGGATGACAACACTCACAGGGACAGTCCCATTGAGGGCAGCATTTGTCTCCATTCAGCTGGACTGCAAATCCCAGGAGACCACAGTTTGGGGGGATGGAGTTGTAGGGGCAGTTCTCTGACTTGTTCAACAGCATCAGCTGCCCACCCACACAGATGTACTTGGTGCACTCATCAATGATCTCTGTATATAGGGGCTGAGAAAGACAACAGTATCAACGGAGACAGTTCCGTCATTTTAGAAGAACGGAGCATACAGGAGGTCAGGGAGACTGACCGTGCATATCCCGGATGAGGGCGTGGCAGCAGTGGTGGTGGTGACCTCAGTGGTGTGTGGTGAAACCGTGGGCGTGGCCGTCTCTGGTGCAGTGGTCCACCAGTGCTCTGTGACGGGGGTGTAGGGCGATGTGGTGTTGGAGGGCAGCGCCACTGTTGGGGTAGGTGCCGTCTCTGTGACCGTGACGGGGGTGGGAGATGCGGGTGCCGGGACAGTAGGCCGAGGCTCAGTGGACGTGAGCCAGTCTGGGGCAGAGGTTTCAGCGCGCTCGGTGGGTGGGGTATCCGTGTGAGGGACCCCCTCAGTGCTGACAGTCCTTTCCGGGGGAGCAGTCGGCAGAGGGATCGTTACCCCGGTGCTTTCTGTAATGGCCACAGGGGGCGCTGTGACTGAGGTCAAGCTGGGCCCCAGAGTGGTGTGGGTTTTTGTGGTTTCTGTTGAGACCGTTGTGGATGGAGTCTCTGTGGTTCTGGTGGTGATGATGGGCCTGGTGGGTCTCTGAGTGGTCGGTGTATGTGTGGTCACAGGGGGTGATGGGTAAACAGGGGGTCTGGTTGCCGTTGGCAATGGCGGGGGACTCGTTGACAAGGAGACTTTCTCAGTGGAACTGCTAACAGTAGAGGTCCGGGCAGTTGAAGTACTGATGGTAGTCGTCTCGGCAGAAGTGACAAGAGGCGCTGGTGGAGAAGGCACGTGTGTTGTTCTGCTCTGTGTGGTCCCAACAGTTGACCTGGTGCTCAGAGGGGACCTTGTGGTGGAAGTCACTCTTGGAGTGCCCCGCTCTGGTGTTGTGGTGGCTGTTGGTCGTCTGGTTGAAACAGTGTGCCGTGATGTAGGTGTGGGTGTTGTTGTCACCGATACTGTAGATGCCTCTGGCACCTCCACTTTCTGAGTGACCGGTGGAGAGCCTGTCGTCCCTGTAAGAGGAGGCATGGTCAATGGCTTGGTGGTAGAAGTAATGAGGCGAGACACAGTCGTAGCCTTTGCAGTGGAGCGAGTGGTGAACGTTTCCCTCTCTTTGGTAGTGGGTGACTCTGTTTTGGCTGTTTTACTTGTCACTGGTGACAGGGTGGTAGCTTCAGGAAGCTTTGTGGTTTTCAGGGTTTCAACTGAAGCTGCCTCAGAGGTTGCCGTAGTGATGACCTTAGAGATGGTCACAGCCAGAGGCCTGGTTATGGTTGTCATGGTGACCTCACTAGTGGCAATGCCCACCTCAGCAGTTGAGCTGGGATACGGGGGCATTGTTAATGGTTTAGAGGTGACTCCTGCAGTGGTTACTTTGTGGGTCAAGGGTGGAGTGGTTGAAACCAATGTGGGGGCTTTAACTGTTGTTGACTCTGTAGGTCTGATAACTGGTGCTGAGGACATCGTTGTGGCGGCCGTTTCGGGAATACTGGAGATCGTTGTCTTTACTGGGGTTTCAGGCAAAGTCGTGAGGGTTGTTGTTGCTGGAGTTTCTGGCAAAGTGGCTACTGCTGGCTCTTTAGGTGAAGTGGAGACTGTGGATGTTGCTGTCATTTCAGGTGAAGTTGAGACAGATGTTGTGGCTATAGTGTGAGGTAATTCAACTGTTGTGAGGGACTCTACAGGTGTCACAGTTATGGAAGACACCTCCAGAGAAACAGGTGTTTCCGTGGTGGTCCGCACAGTTGTGGCACCAGTGTCAGCCGTGGTCCGTATCCAATCTACAGCCGTCGTTACCTTGGTCACTGGCACAGTGATCATTTCTGGGGTGCTCTTGGTGGTGGGCACTCCAGTTGACCAGGTAGTGGAGGTGGTTGAAATCGGCTGGGTCGCTGCCATTATTGTGGCAGTCCCTTCCACAGGTGGACGTGTAGAAGCAGTGGTGGCCATGGTGATGGTTGTTCGGGGACGGACTGTGGTTGTTGAGGGGGACACAACCCCAGTTGTTGTGGTTTTCCTTGTAGGAACAGGACGCTGTGTAGTTGGGGAAGTGGGCACTGGGGACAGAGTGGTTTGAAGGGCAGGAACAGCGGTAATAGAAGGTACAGCGGGGGCAAGAGTTGTAGACGTTCTCAGGACAGGAGCAGTGGGAACAGGTCTCACTGAAGTTACCTCTGAAATGACCTCTGGACTCGTTCCTGGTGTGGTGGAACTTGTGGTGGTGAAGGCACTCACAGTTGTAACTGATTCAGTTGAATGTGTGGTAGAAGACTTGGGTGTGGTGACCCCCACTGTGTGTGTGGGAGTAGAAGGTGAGAGGGTGTAGCCTGCTGTGGTGGTGGTGACAGTGGGGGTGGTGCTAGTAGTGGTGGTGGGACTGGTTTCTAGGATGGTGTGCTCAGTCGTTTTACCCGTTTCTACAACAGCAGGCCTTGTGCTGGTCTCTCTGTATGTGGTGGGGAGTGTGGTCTCTGTGGCTGTGAATGTGGATGTTTCTGAGACCATAGTGATTGGCGCGCTTGTGGTGGTGTAGACCGGAGTAGCCCAGGCAGTGCTCACTGTGCTTTCTGTAACCACCCCCGAAGGAGAGGCTGGAGGGACAGGCAGTGTGCTGGTGCTGATTGGGGTTAGTATGGAACTGGTGGACAGACCCACAGTGGGAGAGGGTGGAGAGACGTGTGTCGTGCTGGAGGTTCTCTCCGAGGTGGCAGCTGGCCTCCAAGTCGTTGCAGTGGAGGTGGTTGAGGTGACATCAAAGGTCTCTAAGGTTGTGGTGGTAGTTCTGGTGGTAGCCGTCTCTGAGGCTGTAGTGGGGGGGATAATTTTGGTGGTAGCAGTCTCTGAAGTTGTAGCAGGGGTGGCAACAGTCTCTGAGATTGTAGCAGGGGTAATAGTGGTGGTAGTTCTGGTGGTAGCAATCTCTGAGGTTGTAGCGGGGGTGGTAACAGTCACTGAGATTGCAGCAGGGGTAATAGTGGTGGTAGTTCTGGTGGTAGCAGTCTCTGAGGTTGCAACAGAGGTAATGGCCATTGTACTTCTGGTGGAAGCAGTCCCTGGGGTTGTAGCGGGGGTAATGGAGGGGGTAGTTCTGGTAGTAGTAGTCTCTGAGATTGTAGCAGGGGGAATGGAGGTGGGAGTTCTGGTAGCAGTCTCTGAGGTTGTAGCGGGGGTGATGGTGGTCGTAGCTCTTGTGGTAGCAGTCACTGAGATTGTTGCGGGGGTAAGGCTGGTGGTAGTTCTGGTGGTAGCAGCCTCTGAGGTTGTAACAGGGGTTGTTGTGGTGGTAGCAGTCTCTGAGGTTGTAGCGGGGGTAATGGAGATGGTAGTTCTGGTGGTAGCAGTCTCCAAGGTTTTAGCAGGGGTAATGGAGGTGGTAGTTCTGGTGGTAGCAGTCTCTGAGGTTGTAGCGGGGGGGATGCTGGCGGTAGCCGTCAATGAGGTTGCAGCGGGGGTTGTGGTGGTGGTAGCTGTCTCTGAGGTTGTAGCAGGGGTTGCAGTTCTGGTGGTAGCCGTCTCTGAGGCTGTGGTGGGCGTGATGGTTACCCACAAGGCTGTGGGGGAAATGGGGCTGGTCGGCTCAGTAGCAGGCTCTATGGGAGTGCTCGCAGTGCTTGGCATAACCACGGTCGACGGCCCAGTTGTGGCCGCTAGGCTCGTGGGCAGAGCTGCGGATGTTTTCTCTGATGTCAGGAATTCTGGGACCTCAGACACAGTGTGAGGGGCCGGAGGTTTGGGCGTCGTCCTGGGGGTGAAAGGGGGCGCTGGGGTGGGGACGCCAGTGTCCTTCTCGGGCTCCAAACCGGTCACGGGCGGGGAGGTCAAAGTAGGAGAAGTGGCAGTCGCGGCGGGCTCCGTATGCGTTACGGCAGGCTCCACAGCGCTGGTGCTGTGCGTTTCTTTAGCAGGGGTCTCCTGGGAGGCGGTGGGGCGCACGGAGTGTGCCGTGGAGGCCGCCACAGTAGCCGGGACAGCCGCTGTGGAAGTGACAGCTGCAGGTGCCGGGGTCGTAACGCGGGGAGGAGTCGGGGCAACAGCAACTGGAGGCTTAATGCCTGGGGATAAATAATAAGACAACTGTTAGATAAGCGCCGTTATGCCAGAAAAATGGAGAGGGAGAGGGATAGGGGTAAATGCATTACTTGTGACAGAATTTAAACCCCCCCCTTCCCCGGGCTCCCTGGCACCCGCGGTCTGGCACGGGGATGGAAGCTTAATTAAACAGATGTTGGAATGAATATTTCAGCTTCTAAGAAATGTGATATCACACCGCGATGATGTCATATTAAGGGGAATGGTCAAATGAGCTCATATGTATGTGCAGAGAGTACTTTTGTTCTCTCAGTCAAACTAATCTATAACTCTACTATACAGAGTAAATAATTAATTTGAGCACTAGCACCAGTTGCTATATTTTTTGTGTCACAAAACAGGTATGAAAAACATTTTGATGTTGTCATTAAACTAATTTTCAAATTTTCTTTTTTCTATCAACTGTTAACACACTACAGTCAAAGCAAAGCTCAGTAATCACAATGCTAAACTACTTACTACTTCTGCAAAGCAGCAAACAACTGTTTACTTGTTTTTACTTGAATTGCAATTACACTATCACACACTATCTCAAAGAAATCTCATACAGTATAATTACACACTTAGTTCAATTTACATAAAAAGTGTATTGTGCTCATATGGAAGATCTATGCTATTTACGGTATTTAAAAAAAAAAAAAAAAACATTACAAAAAGTGTATTAAAAGAAAGTTTTTTGAGACAAATGTTTGTTTTGCAAACAACTGAGGACAAAAAATTAATTGGATAACAATGTACAGTAAATTTGTATGACACCTTGATATTTTTCAGTATGTATAGTGGCATGAGCTACCTTAATTGATAACTCCCCTAATAAAACCCCAGGAGCTACAGTGACTGTGGCTAAATCATGTGAATTGATTAAATATGAGAGTCTTACAGTCTTCCAGATTGACACATCGCTGAGTGACTTCATCCAGAACCATATGTCCTGGGCACTGTGGGATGCATCCCTCCACTCTACAAAGAAAGACACATCTCTCTGAGGACCACACAGTAAACACACAGCCTGTGGAGTCGCTCGGACTGTCAACGAGTGCGTTGTTGATGCAGAGAGGTAAGGGTACACATTGACAAGTGTTTTAGCATGCTCCCATATGTGTTTTTGTACTAAGGTCGAAATTGTGCAGGTTTTATTGTGCAGGTGTGTGTATTATTCATGTATATGGTGTTATCATATGTAGACCTATGGTGTACGTGTGCATGTTTGTCGTGTGGATGTGTGCTGTGTGTATTGGAGTGTGTCGGTGTATGGATGTGTGTAGTGTGTATGGAAGAGTGTTGTAGAATAATACTTACTTGGGGATGGTGACACAGAGCTGACCAGTGGGGTCACTGCAGGTCCTGAAGCAGGGGCTCACACATGACTCGTACCTCCACTGGCATCGAGGCCACATAGAGGCGTCCATGTCAAAGCCTGAGAGAAAATACCAGACTAATTAATTCCAAATTATTTTGATTAATATTTCACAAATGTCACTGTCCACAAGTAGCACAACTAGAAGTCACTGCTGCAATCATATCAGTGGCTAGTAGTAGTGTAATAATAAGACATATTGTAGTCCGTGTCTGCTAAGCATGTCCATGTTTATAGATGTTTATATGGCTTCTGACTGCATTCTGTTACAGGTTACATTTGACTGGTGTCAGGGCCTCTTCAGGTGAGAGAGTGCCAGTACAGTGTGTGGTCCCGCTGCAGCCAGTGGCCCCTACTCTACAGCCGGCAAGGGTTCATCAGCGCCCCCTCCTGGAGCTCAGCTGCACCTCTACTCAAATCTCCCCCACATCAGACAATAACTAATGTATAAAAAACCCCTAGAAAACATACGGTGTGAGCTAATGACATTTTTTTGAACCCTTAAGAATGCCCGAGGCTAAGACAGGTCAGGCCGTATCGTGGGACAGGGCCACGTTCGCGCCCCAGCCGGGACAGGGGCGACGGCAGGGGTCACGGCGGTAATGTGCGAGGCGCTGAGCCCTCTTCCTGATCTTTCGGACACTTTCGCCCCTCCCAGGCTCCTCTCCTCGGCGGAATGCGGCCGGCGTTCCCTGCAGTCAGCAGGAAACCCAATCTCCTCCTGCCTATGAACTGGGCCGCCGGTGTTAATTTCCTTTCACTAAAACAAATGCTGCAGTATTTTTAGCCGGCGTGATTACCCTGCCTCAGCAGGCACCTCAACCGGGCACCCCACCCCCCCCGCAACTCGAACCTTGGACCTGACCCTCAATACGAAGCTCAGCCTTCCCTGGGTATCATTGTATGTTAGAGAAACAGTTGTAGCTTTCCACTGCGGTTGTCCAAAATGACACACACACACTTTTACATACACAGCCACACCCACACATATGAACACTCACCGAGCACTTTATTAGGAAAATCTTTACTTTATTACACCTACTTTATGTGATTAGCGAATCAGCCAATTGTGTGGCAACAGTGCAATGCATACAATCATGTAGATACGGGTCAGGAGCTTCAGTTAATATTCACATCAACCATCAGAATGTGGACAATATTTGTGTTACTTTGACCGTGGAATGATTGTTGGTGGCAGACAGGGTGGCTTCAGTATCTCAGAAACTGCTGATCTCCTGGGATTTTCACACACACTAGTCTCTAGAGTTTGCAAAGAATGGTGCAAAAAAAATAATAAATAAACCCAGTGAGCAGCAGTTCTGCAGACAGAAAGGCATTGTTAATGACAGAGGTCAGAGGAGAAGGGCCAGACTGGTCAAAGCTGACAGGAAGGTGACAGTAACGCAAATAACCACACATTGCAACAGTGGTCTGCAGAAGAGCATCTCTGAACACACAACTTACCAAAACTCAAAGTGGATAGGCCGCAGCAGTAGAAAATAAATCTAACAAATACCGAATGAAGTGCTCGGTGAGTGCATGTACATGCGGTATATGTGGGAGTGCATTAGGATAAAACGGGGCGGGAGGGGAACATGCATTACCCCCCGCCCCCCCTTCCTCCGGTGCGTGTGTGGTGTTTGCCGGAGACAGCCGGCACTCGGGGCGCTGCCGCGGCCCGCCGCCGCCCCACATCTCAACATCCCCATGATTAAAGACGCTCTCCAGCGCACATCAGGCACTTGGCATTGACAAAAGCTGTCATTTTTCCCGGGGTGGGAGTGTGCCAGCCGACAGCTGCACGGCCCGGCCATTACAGCCCGGCCGGGCCCCACAATGCGCCCATTAACACCCCGCCCCCACACCCCCGCACCCCCACATCGGAGGCCGATGGGCCCTCAGCAACGTGGGAGGGGACGGGGCAGCTCACCGCAGCCCTCATTTTCAGACTCGAGTCAGTCGGTTAGGGTTGCTGAAGGAAAGTACAGCACGGTAAGCCCTGGCACCGCTGTGGCTGAATTCACTTCAACATCCTCTTTTCATTTGCTCATCATTTCATATAAGTTTATATAGTTTCTTGCCTATTTGCTGATGTTTGTCTTAAACTGAAAATTAGCACCACATCTGCAGACATGAAGCACTGCTCATTCTTGCTGTTGATGTATCTTCTGATATAAAAGCAATGGTCATACTGCAGAAAAATAACTGAAGGAGCTGAATAGAGCTGTCAACACTAAAATACACATGAAGGAAACGTTACCCTTCTCCTAACAGCTCCTGTGTCTGAAGGCAATTCTACAAACACCAAAATGACACTTTGGGCCTCTCTTAACCTTTGACCCAGAAGCAATAACCGGCATGGTCGGGTCTGAAGCCTGTGGCTGTGCACTCGCGTGCAAATCTGAACAGCCCCGCACCTTTTTCTTTATTTACCTCGTCACATTTACATTTAAATGTCTTTTGCAAGTAAGGCCTGGAGCCTACATGTCTACATGACTGTGGAAGGAAACGAGTGCCTGGAGGAAACATGAACACAGAAGGAACATGCCAACTCCACACAGACAGCATCCAGCACTGGCCAGGACCTGACGCTGGAACCTCCTTTGAAGACAACAGTGTTAATCCCTTAACCACTGTGCCGCCTTACCTGTGTATCTGCACAACTCTGCATTTACCTGTGTATCTGTACAACTCTGCATTTACCTGTGTATCTGTACAACTCTGCAATAAGTCAATATCAACATGTATTTTAGTCTTACTGTATATTTAGATTTAAAATCTTATTTCTATTACTTTTTCGCTAAATAAGTCAAAAAGATTGCCAATGAGGGGAGACAATTAGAAAGCAAGCTAATATTTTCTACCTGGTGTCATTACAAGACCAAAACGTCTGTTAGGACAGACTTTTCTTGCGGTCTGCGTAGGTCTCTACACTCACCTGTGAGCCGGAAGAGTGTGGCCCGGCGGAAGCCATCGGTGTGGTTGTACTTCATGAGCTGCAGTCTGGAGCGGGTGTAGTGCAGGAAGAACCCGCGGCGGGCGAAAGACTCCAGGGAGTCGTAGCCGCTGATCCAGGTGTCGCGGTGCAGGATGAAGGTGGACTGGTCCTGGAACAGCCTTCTCTCCTCAAACTTGGCCACCTCCAGCTGCCCGCCCCGCTGAGCGCGCATAAAATAGTTTGGTCGTCCGGTCACTTCGAAGGACACCAGAGAGGTGTCTGGAGCAAAGTTTTGACAATAAAGTGGAATTAGAAATAGGCAAGCAGGCAAAGGAGACATTTTGTTAACTTAAAACATGTGGATCGACAAAGGGTGTATTTCAAAATGGTGGGGAAGTGGTGCGTTAGAGGAATGGGGGGGGGGGGACCTGAAGTGGAAATGTGCAGGCCTTGGGTGTGGGGGAAGTTGGTGGAAAGTAGTATGGAGGTGCAGTCATGGTTGTAGTGTGGTTGCAGCATGGTTGCAGTGAGGTTGGAGTGTGGTTGCAGCATGGTTGTAGTGTGGTTGTAGCATGGTTGCAGTGAGGTTGGAGTGTGGTTGCAGGGTGGTTGTAGTGTGGTTGTAGCATGGTTGCAGTGAGGTTGGAGTGTGGTTGCAGCATGGTTGCAGGGCGGTTGTGTTGGTGTGTAACTGGGGGGGATTGTCTCACCATGCGGTCGCGCTGGGCTCAGTCCAGGGGTCATCATGAAGAGGGTGGTGATTCCTGCCGCAGACCTCGGCCCCCTCAGAGGGAACACCACTCCCCCCGATGTGTTGGCTGCCAACGCTGTGTCCCTGTCTCGGTATGTCACCAACCTATAGGGCCCTTTTCCCAGAACTGCAGAGGAAACAACTCAGCTTCATCCCCATTGGACAGTACAGCACACTTCAGCATGCAGGGGGACCATCTGTCACTCTTTAAACATTTGGCCCATACAGTACTCTTTCATAGCCAGCAACATCAAACCAAATGAACACACAGCTTAATTTCCTCAATACATTGGTATTTAACTTAGAGCGATGACTGTATTACTGAAAATGTGACTTGTCACCACTATATTCTGCTTTGTACACAACAAAATGCTTCAGGAAAAAAGCCCTACAAACAGTTGATTTGATTTGCTGACAGTACCACACTGTTTAAAACCCTTCAATGCCATCACTGGCTGGGCTCCAGTGGATTTATGCATATTTTGCGCCCCCTAGAGGTTCAATCAAATCACACAATCTCACAGATTCTGTGAATGTTGAATACATTTACCTTTATTGTAGAATTCACAATCATAAGCTGCAAAAAAAACACAAAAAAATAAACAGTTATGAAATCTGTGAAACCAAAGGTGGAATGATAATTTTGTGGTTTCACTGTCACCACAGAAGGCCAGGTTCAATGTTATATACGTTTTTCCAGTACTGGCCTTTATTGACCTGTTGATCTCACATTCATTCTCAGATATAAAATCATTTGATTACAGTCTTAAGCACTAGGTACTACAGCCTGTATTATATCTGTGTGTATTTTCATCCATTTGTGACAGTGTTTTTGAGTGTTCCCAGAAGCCCCTGCCCCACACTCACGGCACAGGGTGGGTGAGCGCCAGTCGACGGTGACGCCCTGCTGGCAGCAGCGGTGGGCGTAGGCCGACACGCTGGTGCAGAAGCACTCACAGTCTCCGCCCCGGTTACACGCGCACGTGTCCATCAGGCAGTTCATGTAGAACCAGGTAACATCCACCTGCAGGAGCACCAGCACCGTCAGCTGCTCCAGCCGACAGAGCAGGGTGTGTGTGTGTGTGTGTGTGCGTGTGTGTATGGAGTGTGTGTGTGTGTGTAGTGTGTGAGTGTGTGTATGGCATGTGTGTGTGTGTAGTGAGTGCGTGTGTGCATGTGTGTGTGTGTGTGTGCGTGTGTGTATGGAGTGTGTGTGTGTGTAGTGTGTGTGTGTGTGCGTGTGTGTATGGCGTGTGTGTGTGTAGTGAGTGTGAGTGTGTGTGTGTAGTGTGTATCCATGTCTGTGTGTGCGTGTATGTGCATGTGTGTAGCACAGTGGTGCATAGGATGGTCATACAGGTCTAATCCCTCTCTCTCAACTCCATGATTCAGTGGAGGTCTTTGGGGGATAGGGTTCTGTGCCCCTCCCTCCCCCAAACTCCAACAGCTGAACCAGCAGGGGCAGATATTGCCCCAGGGACCACAAAGGGTGAACCCGGTGACCTCAAACACAGACACTACACACAATATAGACATGGCACAGGGACAGCCATGTAAACACACAGATACATTTACAGACATCGGGAATAATATATAGTAGACATGTACAGGTATAAAGAACGCAAAAACACACAGCCACACACACACGTAGACACACATAACAAACATGAACACATCCACACACACAACACAGAATCAGATGTTATTATCTAGGTGGGTGGGCGTTTTTCTCCATACTAAGTGGCAGGGATGAACATACTACGTTAATGCAGTTATATCTCTCAGGATAACCAATGTTTTCCGAATATTGTCTGGCAAATTTATGATGTAAAAATACATAGAAAAATGCACAATGCTGTAGGATAGGTACAATGAAGATATAATGTGTAATATATTCCACAAATGCAGGTTGAGATTAACCACACCTAATGAGATTATATGATGTAGGTGGAAAATCCTGAGGACAGAAAGTAAAACATTATAATAAAAATGAAAAACTCATTAGTTCTACCTTCTGGCTGAAGAATTGTGCTAATTAGCAAATCAAGGTGATCTAAACAAAATACTGCAGATGACTATTTTGTGCATATCAGATATTCCACTTCTGCTAGAGAGGATGTAATCTTCCACAAAAATACAGCAATATCACAGAAAAAATAAAACAATAATAATAATAATAGCAGTAGCATTGTTTTCATTGTTACAAAAGCAAAAACACAAGACAAGATTTCAATCGCCATAAATAAATGAAGGATTTTTCCTTCCATGCATCCAGTGCACTGAGCTCAGTGTAAAGGGCTAAACGTTAAAGTGCAGATGCTGACAGTACAGCTGCAGTAGCAGGTACTCACCACAGGGTGGCAGATCTCGAAGACCTCGCTCAGCAGGATCCCACACTGCCTCTTGGCAAAGGGCTCTCTGAGGGGACTCAGACTGCAGGGATGCCTGATGTCAGGGCTGTTCACACACTGACGACACCAAGCAAACAACGTTCACACACACTGATCTCAGGACTCCACCACAAAGCCAAGCCAATCATCAACCTTAACCCTACAGTCACTTTTTAACACAGGGACATTCTGTCAGTGTGGGCAAGGTAAGGTTACACTGTGTCACTGCATTATAAGTGTTATTTCTGCTGTTCCGGGTTTTAGTCAGTGTAGTTATCCAGCTAATTCACTAATCCTGCTTCGTGATGCAGGCCCATAATCGCTGACTCACCAGATGAATCTGCAGTAGTATGAATTTAAGGACTGAAGAGATGGCAGTCATCACTGAAAATAGACACTTACTTGAACCTTCCAAAATGAAAAGTAGCCATAATGGAGGTTCTGTGTATTCATGTACTGTATAGTAACACTAGAAACAAGTCCTAAACACATGATTTGTTGTAATTATTCACATCATAGGCACTCCAGCAGGCAATCTGAGACTGATACTGCCAGCAGGGGTCAGTAGACAGTCATTATAGCATATTGTTGTATATGTATATACTATATTTTATATTGTATACATGTTATAGTCCTTGTCTTGCCTCTGTTGCAGCCCAGCTGTTTCCAAACTCCTGTGAAGTGGGGGAGTCCATGTTCTCCGGAGATCTCATCTCGTTCACCGTCTTCATGTCAAAGTTCCCACACAAACCCGACAGCTTGCCCTGAGCACAGAGCAATGAGGGTGCTTTGTTGAGTCAATGTAGTAATACTACTAATAATAATAATAATAATAAATACGACTACTACTACTACTACTACTACTACTACTACTACTGCCACTACTACTACTCCTACTACTACAACTAATAATAATAATTATTATTATTATTATCATTCTTACTATTATTATTATTATTATTATTATTCATGTTGGCAGCTGTGTTCATGTCAATATAGCACTAATAATACTGCACTTGAAATAGTTAACATGGAAGGAGGTGAAAGCACCTTGATCACCAGTGTAAAGAATCTCACGTCAAGTGCTGAAACATCTCTACATAATTCCCCAACAGTTGTGAGGTTCCAGCATGTCCCCCACCTGCCAGCGTGGGCCAGCCTGAATGTGGATGGTGGTCTTCCTGTCCCACAGGATACTGATGTCCTCCTCAGGGATGTGCAGGATGGTGAAGTACCCGGCCCTCCATATCAGCACCACCTTAGTCCTGTCAATCAAGCTGGAGGGGCTCTGTGTAGGACAAAATGACACTGTCCTGTCGGCAGATGCAGCTAAAATACAAGCAAATGGTCCGTGCGTTAAAGGACATTCAACTTACCGGTTTCCCACTGTCGTCATCAAAAGTGATGACAGACTTTCCGATGTTTATTATCAAGGACTTTCTGCATATGACTCCACTGTCGAAGCAGTCCACGTTCTCGGCCATCACGCTCAATGCGAAGTCAACACTGCTCTGTATGACACAAATAATCGACCATGAACATCTTCAAATCAATGCAGAAAACATTGACATGTCGTGTCCTCAAGGTAGCGGCACTGGAATATACTGTATTATTACCGGGGTGACATTAGCTCAGGAGGTAAGAGGCAATCAGAGGGTCGTGTGAGTGTGTGTATGAATGAGAGGGTGAATGAGAAGCATCAATTGTACAGCGCTTTGGATAAAGGCGTTATATAAATGCCAACCATCTACTATTTCTTTAGTATTGGATGTTCTATTTTAATCAGGGTGTGTAACATGATAGAAAACCCTCACTAAACATAGTGCATTTAGAATGCACATAGTAATGTAATGTACTTTTACAGGGACACAAGTATCAGCTTCAGTTCCACACTGTGAAATATCAGAGGGGCCGTAAGCACTGCAAACGACCCGGCTCACACTTACCTTAACCAAATAGACCTTACAGGCCCCGATGTAGTCCAACAGCAGTCTATCAAAGGACCCGGCTCACACTTACCTTAACCAAATAGACCTTACAGGCCCTGATGTAGTCCAACAGCAGTCTATCAAAGGACCCGGCTCACACTTACCTCAACCAAATAGACCTTACAGGCCCCGATGTAGTCCAACAGCAGTCCATCAAAGGACCCGGCTCACACTTACCTTAACCAAATAGACCTTACAGGCCCCGATGTAGTCCAACAGCAGTCCATCAAAGGACCCGGCTCACACTTACCTTAACCAAATAGACCTTACAGGCTCCGTTGTAGTCCAACAGCAGTCTATCAAAGGACCCGGCTCACACTTACCTTAACCAAATAGACCTTACAGGCTCCGATGTAGTCAAACAGCAGTCCATCAAAGGTCCTGTAGTGGCGGTCCCCATAAGCGGTGCACATGGACGGGCAGGGCTGGAAGACACACTGGAACGAGCCGTGCTGGCAAACGCTAAAAGGAAAACCTTATCAGCACATCCAGCACTCTCCCTCTCAGTCAGAAAAGCCTGTCAGATTTCAGACCAGGTAACCACACTAGAAATCCTGTCATTTCTAATGGACACTATTGTAATCCAGATGTAATTACCAACAGATGGACAGGGGGAGTAAAAAATGTTTTGAGCCGATTACCAAAGGTTGATTCAGCCACTCATTGCCTGTGTCATTAAGCTGTCACTCTTATCTTTTCCAGTGACTGGTGGAAGAAGCACTAAGAAAGCCCTCTGATTGAGATCAGTGTAACAGCACTGAAGAGGCTAAATCAGGTATGAAAGAGAGTCTCACAAGGACTTTTTCTATGAACCAGGCCATGATGTTTTTTATTCTTCTTCTTCTTCTTCCATAAACCGTAAAAGGTAAGGGTATCAGGTAACCCGTTGCACTGCAAGACTGAGAGTGCTAGTTTGAGAGCGCAATTTTCAAAATTAGCGCTGCTGTGAAAGATTTGTCTTAATTTGTGTTTGTATTGTTCATCTGGTGAGGAGGAAACATGGTCACTTATCCAACAGATGGTAAAGACACTTGCAACCGAACAGCAAGGGAAGTTCCATCTGTACTTTGAAGTCAAATTCGGCTGTGGATATACCCTGGATTTCTTTAAATGCAATGGTCATGGGCGAGCTCACCAGCAGTGACACACTTATATGGCGGGAAACTGACCAGCGGTGACATGGAGAGGTGACCTTGTCTCCAGGGTAGTACTCCTTCCCCTTCCAAAAACAGGGACAGGCCTCAGGCTGAAAGCACTCATCTCCATGTTTCAACAACCTGAAAACCACACACACACATTTACACATTATTTATGTTCATAGCAGATGCTGCTGGAGAGCTTACATCCAATTATACAGCTGGGTAAATGAAGAAAGTACTTTGGTCAAAGATATGAGAGCAGTGCCAGTGTAACAGGTGAGAAATTGCCTGAGTCCGAGGTGGGAACCCCGGTCTCTCACTTGTCCAAATATTTGTTGAACGAACTCGATACCAGTCAGCTAAAGACGAACTCACCTCTAGCCAAGGGCAACAACGTTCTTTTTTATTTTTATTTGAGGGTTACGTCATCGGGAAGTGCTGTCGCGCGATAACCTGCTACCAGCCTTCGCTTTCACTGCACTTCACCATGCTTACTAGCGAAGCTGCCAGTCTTGCTGTCAGTATTAGCCTAATTTCAAATTTGAGCTGAAACAACCTAATTTGAGCTGAAACAACCAGCTAGTGGACCAACAAGGCCATATGGTTGAGATGTTGCTCATTTTGCTGCTAGCACAGGGATGATGACGTGCCCATGTTCATGTTTTGGTTAAAGTTATGTAGACGTGTTGTTCATGCCACGTGTACTATCAGAGGAAATAATATCCTGTGTTTTCAGGACACGCTGATATGGTGCATTCAGGATGAGTTAAAGATGTAGAGGAAGAAAGCAGCCACAGAGGGAGAGAAACAGGCTTTGTTTCCTCTCTCAATCTGGTTCCCACATTGTTAGACATAGCAGATAAGAATCTGGTAATATTCGGGGGAGAAATATTCCCACTGCCGCATCTACTGTACGGACAATAAAGCGTCACATTGAATGAGCAGAGGATAAACCTCAGGTTCATCTGCGTAATGTTACACCCCTGATAAAGTGCTGTTAACAGCTCTCTTTATCAGCCCGCCAAGGCTGCCTATCAATTACTCTGATCAAAGAATCCATAACAATCTATCCTCTCCATGCACCATTTGTAAATAAACTTCCCCATTCGCATCCTTCCGTGTCTTAATTAAAGCGGGCTCGTGAATGAGCACAATGAGCTCTCCATTTCAGTGCATGCAACCCATCCATGTCCGAATTACCGACCATTTGTGAAAGCAGAAAAATAAATTAGAACAAATATATGGTATGTTCAGACGAAGCAGACGACACTGGGAACTTCACATCATAAATATAAAATGTGACCATGACCTAAATCAATCTGTAATGTTGAACCATCTTGGCCAAGTGGGATTTTTTTGTATTGGTTTTGTTGATTGTTATTGAGCAGTTCAGCACAATAACAATGGAAACACCGCTGGCTGAAAAAGTAGGAATTCAACAGGGTAATAACCCAGAAAGAAGAAGCTGCTGTCCTGAGGCTCAGCACCACCGTGGCACAGTAATAAATTCATTCCCACGGGCACTGTTCCCTTCATTTCATGGCTCAGGGGTTTGGCAAAGAGCTCGGAGAAAAATCCATCTAGTAGCGATATATTTTGATAATCTTTTGTTTTGACCGGGTCATATTTCTGCCAGGTATGCAACAATGTAGAAGAGGAGGAAAGTTGGTATAGTTATGGGTGTTGTCACCAGATATGGGCACAGTTGGTCTGCAAAACTGTGCCAACGGAAATCTTCCAATATATGTTCTCACAATGCAAATATTTTGCAGAAGGAAATAAAGCTATAAACCTACTGCATGCTCACCATGCAGAATATACTGGAGTATCAAATGGAGTACCAAAACTGAATGAAAAATGTTGTAACAGAAAAATAATATTATAATAAAATTACAAAAATATATTTGCATTTGCGCATGCATTCATTTAAACAAGAATCCAATATACAGGAGTAAAAAAGTTGACATTTCAGCCATGAGTGAGCCTAAATGGCACTGCTTCACCGAGAGGGAAACATGCTTACACATACTCATCTTTATTCTCTGTGTGCTGTCAGAGTGAGGGAGAAGCTCAACACGGAATACACTGGAATTAGCACCTCTGGCGTACAGCACACACCTTTTTACTGTGCGTGAAATTAAAATGTGATGATGGTCTAAAACAGGTTGCAGGAATTCCTTTAAGAAGCTTAGCAGTCACCTGATCCTACAGTCCACCTGTTTACTGCATAATTAAGAAATAAGTATCTATCTGAGTTTATAGCGTGAAAAAAGCTGCAATGATAAGGAACAGTAATTACCTTGGATAAATTACAAATGTTCATTACTATTGGAATGCTTCTATTAAAACAAAACAAAAAACTTTTATACCAGCCATTCGTTGGAGAGGAAACAAGAGAGTGTGTGCATGCATGTGTGTGTGTGTGTGTGTGTGTGTGTGTGCGTCTGTCTGTCTGGGTGGGCATGTTCTGTTCTTATTGGAGGGGGAGATATGGAGAAATAGAGAAGAAACACAAAGGCTTAAGCTTAACTATGATTATTAAGTGGCTATTATATTATCATATTTATAAATAATTGTCACATGTCCCTGTGTTTACCTGGCCCTCTCAGTGTTAAACCATCAGCAAGAGAACAGCATGGACTGACTACATTCTGCCCATAGCAAAATGATGAAATTCCCATCAATAGTTTTGGGAGTGCAAGATAGTATCTCTTATCTGATATTAAAATTTCATGATTTTATGATCAAGGGTAAATTGCTTAATTTTCTTTCTTTTTTTTTCAGAGAGAAACGCCAAAGTAAACAAGAAGATCATCCAGATTTAAAATGAATCATGCTGAATACAAATATTTTTCTGATTTGTATTCAGCATCAAGGTTTTTTATTTACCAAGCCATATATCTAATTTTTCTAGTCTCCTGAAATAAGCCCTGTTTCACTCAAATTCATCAGTCCATCCACCCATTATATGTTAAGGATAGATTTTTAAAAGAACCAACATCTGTACTTTGTGAGAAGGTTTGCTCCTTTAACACTGCACACATTCACATACTTCTGATTGAAACAGAGAACTCCAATATACATGCAGTAAGCACTTTACTAGGTATTTATTAGACTTATGTTTTAGACTTATTAAGTCTTCTGCTGCTGTAGCCTGCGCACTTTGACCCGCTGTGTGTTCAGAGATGCTCTTCTGCATACCACTGTTGTAATGTGTGGTTATTTGTGTTACTATCACCTTCCTGTCCGCTTCGACCAGTCTGGCCATTCTCCTCTGACATCTCTCATTATCAAGGCGTTTCTACTTGCAGAAGTGCTGCTCCCTGGATGTTTTTTAGTTTTTCACATCATTCTCTGCAGATTCTAGAGACTGTTGAATCCCAGGAGATCAGCAGTTTCTCACTCAAACCACCCTGTCTGGCACCAACAATCATTCCACAGTCAAATTAAATTTAGTTGCTGTCACATGATTGGCTGATTAAATATTTGCATTAATAAGCTGGTATACAGGTCTATAGTGTGCCTAATAAAGTGCTCACTGAGTGTACGTTCATTTTGTGAACTGAACTAGACTAAAGTGGCACAGAAACTGATGGTATGCAAAACTATGAATGAGTTTTGATTAAAGGTTACCAAAAAGGTAGAGACAGAACATTGATGAAAGAAAAACAAAAAAAGCATATGACCCTGACCTTGAGACTTTACACCCCCAAAGGATTCTGGGAAACTCAGATGGCATTTGCGTCAGGATTCATCATAATCCATGAGTAATTAGTCATGCCAGGGACCAAATAACACGCTGACATGGAGCTCTCTGTGTACGTACATACCCTCCTCTGATTGGGTGGAGCACTGGCATTTCACAGGGGCTTTCCACACTCACAATATCCATGTCAAGAGCACAACGATGCATACAATGATCTCACCAAACTGAAGCTCCAGTGTCTACGGGTGCCCCTGACTCAGGGATCTGACCCTTTACCACTCCAAACAGTCAGCACCGGTAAAGAAACTTCTTCATCTTAAATGACATGGGAATTATAATATAGGGCCATACAGTACCTGTATGGATTATACAACACTGGATATGTGCACCTGCATTTTGGAAGAGTCCTTTGAAATACGTAATTGTCACACTGCGGATATTAACTCTTACTTTTTATCGAAAACGGTACAAAGTCCACCTTTGTAAAGGGAAAATAAAATGGATTCTCCTGTCAGCACTGCCAATAATGATTTCCCATAATGGTCCCTTAAGGCTGCTTGTGATGAGCCAGCTCTTTGGCGTTCTGATTTCTGAGGGGTGGTGGGAAGGGGGTAGGGGCTAATTACTCCAGTCCCCGGCTTAGAAATTAAGACACGCAATATAGGCTTTAGTGCTTGGATTTCACAGGCTTTGATGTGTGCTGAATGGAGCGTTTTTCCCCTGTCTCCACTAACGTTAATAGAGCAGTATAAGTTAAAAGCCTGTACTTTACAGTCTCAGAGCCACCTGGCCCCACACTTTGTAAACCTTCAATCAAACAGACAGCCCATTTTCCCTACAGTGTGGCTAGGCATGCCTTCATTTTCAGCAGATTAAAACTGATTAATAGATTGGTTGATTGATTGAACCCTGTCCAAGCACAGGCACTGTTCTGTTACAGTATATGTGAAAACAAGGTCATATTCTATAGAGGAAGTGGCACAGCTAGATTCACCAGTCCTCATGATGTATAATATTGTTTACACTCCGCCTCTACTTGAACATTTTTCTTCCTTTTGTGAAATACACCCGTATGTGAAATTGCCCATATTCTCTCCATAGGACACCACTGTGACACCCACAGCAAACACTGGCCAGCTTGAACTTGGTGGTATAAAGCCAATTGAATCTCATTGCTCAGGGTTATGGTCCATTAATAGCATAGCCCATATTTAAGCCAGTAAAGATTGAGCTACGGGCTGAGACTACGTAGCCTGGTTTTGGCCAGCCTCTTAGCCATTGCTTGCACATTATTTTTCCACAAGGTCCAGCCTGCATTCATACCTCAAGCCTTTAACTGACTGAGCCACTCTTGTTTGGTTAACCTTTGGCTTCTATGAATAGCATTGAGTGCTGCAGCAAAACAGGCCCTGGCTCAATGGTACTTCTTAATCACTGCCCTACCACTGGAGTTATCAATACTCTCATCGCCCTGTCGCATAAGGCCGCCTTTGTATCCATATTTACCACAAACTAGATGCCAGCCTATCAGGTTGCAGGCATTTATTAAACATTCGTGACAGGCGTGTCATGCTGCAGGAGTTTCTCTGCCGGGATGGTCAAGGTGACTGACTGCGCTGCGTGTTTGGCGTTGCCCGTCGGCGGAAAGGTCAGCGAGTGGGCGTGGCGGCAGACAGCGGGTGACAGACACTCGGCTTCTGTCCCTTATCTTAAATATCAACTTCCTTAGTGGTGTCTAGACTGGTGTCCCTTTCAAAAGGTATCAGTATCAATCGACCGAACAAGACCGCCGCTACTTTCTGCGTCCCTCTGGAGGGGATTAAGCAGAGCACTGCTGTGTACCCAGGCCCTCTGAAACAGGGCCTTTATGAGCTGCTAAAGTCAGAAAAGACTGGAGAAGCCTTAAAACTGCAAAATGAAGTGAAGGGCTTATGTTTGCTTTCAAAGCACGCAACAAATCAGAGTGGACACACAGCACAGTGACTCAACATGTGTGCTCAGGTGTGCGCTACAGCTTTCAGCCTCAGACCTCATCACAGACAGCGGTCCTCCTAAAATCACTTAATGCTCAGTGCTGCAGTACCTGCTCCTTTCTCAATTAATATTTCTTTAATATCT
The DNA here is from genome assembly GCF_963514075.1 of Conger conger. Classification (NCBI taxonomy): domain Eukaryota; kingdom Metazoa; phylum Chordata; class Actinopteri; order Anguilliformes; family Congridae; genus Conger; species Conger conger. The sequence continues at coordinate 12,430,967 of NC_083765.1, forward strand.
TTTTGTTTCGCACAACCTGATATTTTGTGATCTATAGGGAGCATGCAAGAAAATAAGGAATACAGGGGAATGCCAACACTTCATTGTCAGCGAGTCCAAAGTGATTTCAGTGTTTCCAGGTTTCAGTTGCCAATCCCGATTCCTATCTCGTTAAAATAATGGATGTGCACTCGAGGAAGCTGCTCTCCTTCAGCTTGTTCAAGGGTTCAACCACAGATCCCCAACCTCATCTTCATCTCCAAACCCAGATCCTAACCCAATGTTCCACACTGTTCCACTCTGTTGCCAGCTAACAGTGCCTTTAATGCATGCTCTGCATATTCAGGGAATCATTTTAATACTATTTGCCAGAGCCAAAAAACAATAGGCTCATTTTTATAGCAAAACAATGCTTCAAAAATGATGTGGTTTTTCCTTTTCTGTTGAAATCGATATGTAATTATGTGTGTTATCTGGGTAAGACATTATTGTAAATGATATTCATATAGGAACTACATGCATTTATTTGGGCGGCCTGTAGTGGTTAAGGTAAATGACTGGGACAGGCAAGGTTGGAGGTTTGAATCCCAGTGTAGCCACAATAACATCCGCACAGCCGTTGGGCCCTTAACCCCGCATTGCTCCAGGGGAGGATTGTCTCCTGCTTAATCTAATCAACTGTACGTCGCTCTGGATAAGAGCGTCTGCCAAATGCCAATAATGTAATAATGTAACGTAATTTGGAAATGTCACCAACCATTTCACCAGCCAGTCTTCACCTTGCTGAGGGCAATATGCTTACACACTGAACTCAGTGGAACAAATGAACAAACGCAGCACACTGCACAGACACATTGGTTTAGCCACACAGAGCTTGCAGTTCTTGAGTTTCAATTCATAAAAAGCCCACTTAACCCTAACACTGACTCTCAGACATTGGCATTACGTGGATCAGATGGCCTTAATCTGAGCTACACGGCCTATGTTAGCTTCCTGCTTTATGTAAAGGCTCTTGCCCTTCTGGGAGAGACGGCTAAGGAGACTAAGCTCTCATCAGACGCTGATCGTAGGTGAGGTAATGGGAACACTGCCTGCAAAAGTCAATCATGGGAAACTCCGCTGAGTGCTTACAGAGGAAATCTCAGGTTACAGTCAAAATTACGTTATAGCAGCAACGCTAGCCCTTAGCCGCTTTCATGGACAGCAATATTTCTGAGAAGTCCCAGAAATAAGGGCCCCCCACCATGCCTCTCCCCAGAACTAAGAGGCTCAATGTCTTGAAGTTGAAAGATGAACCAGAACTTGCGGTGACGCTACCCAGACGCTTCTACGCGAGATTAGCTCACGTAAAAGCTCCCCTTCCCGGGCGACTTCCATTCATGGATCAGCAGTGCTAGGACTGACAGCCTGTCCTTTCAATGGCTCGCACATCAATGGTCTCACTATTCTGCACTCCCCCGCCCTCAAAACTGGACCTGAACCAGCCCTGACTCCGGCTGAACCCGCCACTGCCCCGCTCCCTAAACACCCCCACCCGCCGGAAGGGAGACACCTGCTCGCAGAAACCTGGACTGCACCCATCATTCCCAGTGAGGTGCTGTACCTGAGAGCAGGGTTTCACGGGCTAGTCCCACTAAAGGCCTCAACCCGTAGCTGACAAACCCCAAGTCAACAAAAGGCCCATGGATCGGATTTTTGTCTCTTTCCAGGAATACAGTCTTTAAAACAGTTGCTTTGTACCCAAAACAAGCTTCAGTGCTATGTATTCATTTCAATATCCTCCTAAACCCCAGCTATTCATTTTAATCCACTGTAGGGCAGTGCCTCTCAAACTCAGTCATGGGGGACCCCTGTGTCTTTGAGTACAAAGTGATAGTTCTAGTGGCTCACAAACTAGGGGCCTATTGATTCACTTCCATCTTTAATTCGATAAGTAAATTATTTTTACCTCTATGGAATGGTTTTCCATATAGCACAATAAGCACAATGAAAATATGGGACTTTTCCTCACAATATTTTAGTGTTTTTAATTAAATTAAAAGTTTCTCAACACAATTGCTGCTTACACAAATAGCACTATACTGTCCACTGCAACAACTCAAAGCTCATATTTCCATCCAGTATACCTGTGCATACTGAACTGCAGTCAGGCAGAGGGTCCAGACTTGGGCAGGTAACCGTGAAACTCACCCAGGGGGGCAGGCGCAGCCCGGAATGCAGGGCTCGTGAGCAGAGCAGGTGAGGTTGAGCAGGTGCGTCTCGCAAGTCTGTTCACACGCCAGGCCCCTCAGTACAGGTGCATCAGTGAGGTCATCACATTCCAGGTAGCGCTGACCAGGTGGGCACATCTTATCTGGAGGAACAAGTTTCTGGTGTTGGGCTTATGCTTAGGACATCCAGCTCCATACTCTGACATGGGGCATGCCCCATCAATGCATCATTTGGTGGATGCCATTACCTATATTAATATTGAATAGAAATAACCAAATGGATGCAATTTTTAAGATCACATGCCACTCCGTGATGAAATATACTAAAGGCTGACTGCAGTCAATTACAAACTCAAATCAATGTAACAGACAACAATAATAAAAGCAAGATAAATGAAGTACCATAGAGTATAATACATGAAACTTACCAATAATGGAACTTTGAGATACTATTCTACCATCTTGGCAAACCCTGTGTTGAAGAAAACGGTGTAAGTATTGCTGGGTGGGATGAGTAAGCATTGGCTATGTGGCTGATCTAAGTAGAACGAACAGGGGGATCTTACTGTACACCTGCTGAGCTCATGATCACGTCTCCAGGGTAGTACTCAGCACCAAGGTAGCTGCATGGACATTGGCTCCTGGAGAAAGTACACACAGAACACCAACTCACACACACACACACAGAATACGAACTCACTCACACACAGAATACAAACTCACTCACACACAGAACACCAACTCACTCACACACACAGAATACGAACTCACACACACACAGAACACCAACTCACTCACACACATTACATTACATTACATTATTGGCATTTGGCAGACGCTCTTATCCAGAGCGACGTACAACAAAGTGCATACCCATAACCAGGGATAAGTGTGCTGAAAGATCCTAGAGGGAAGTACAATTTCAATTGCACACACCATTGCAGAACACCAACTCACTCACACACAGAACACCAACTCACTCACACATAACACACCAACTCACTCACACACAACACACCAACTCACTCACACACAGAACACCAACTCACACACAGAGAACACCAACTCACACAAAGAAAACCAACTCACACAGAGAGCACCAGCTCACACAAGCAAAACATAAACTTATACATTGGGAATACCAACTCTCGCACAGGGAACACCTTTGTGCACCCTTGGACCACCAAAGCCTGCTCACGCACAAAAAACCAGCTCACACACAGAGAGCATCGGTTCACATACAGAGAACACCAGAGGAAACACCAATATCACACACTAAGCCTGTTGCATTTTACTAGCTTAAAAATACTTCTCCAATTTCCAAATTCTAGCACACTGTTGTGTTTATATTTAATATCAGAATCAATTCATTCTGCATAAGAACATATGGAAGAGACATAAAATACATTACTTGGGAGTAAAACAGTGTCATGCTTTGCTTCATTTGTGTGTTTTATGATTGTGCTTTCTTTCCACCTAGAATGACACGACTGAAAAAAATGAGTGGCAGCACTAAAGAACACTTTAGCCAAAGTTAAATGTCCCGGTAACATATAGGCCATTGTAACACACCCAGCTTCTGTACAACAAATTCTTTCTCACTGGTTATCAGATATCAGTGTCGTCCACAGCTTCCAGGGGAATGAATGGCTGTTTTCACAGAGAATTCCTTGATGTAACTCTAGCACATGTTAAGTAAAGCGCAGAGCTACTGTACGATGCAAAAAAACCCAGGACATTTAAAGAGAAATAAAACAACTTTGGGGGCAAATGAATCTCTCAGTGAGTTCACAGGAGATTATTCAGCATGTTTGTGTGCCAGTGTTTTACGGGAATTTTATGGTTGAACAATTTAGTTCAAAATTTCCAGCCGAAACTGATCTGTTTGAACATAAATTCACCACACAACACAGTTCTAAAACAGTTTTTAAAATCCAATAAATTGAAAATAATAATAATGTTGCATAAAAATACCTACAAAAGAAATGTCATAAGATCAACGTGCACAGTTAAAGTGGTTTACCTGTGCACACAGGTATGTGTCTGTGGCTACAGTGGAAGGTGCTAGTTATGCACACAGGTGTGTGTGCAGCTACTGTAGGTGGTAGTTTACCTGGGCACGCAGGTGTGTGTGAGGGGCTGCTGTAGGTGGTAGTTTACCTGAGCACAGGGGTGTGTGTGCGGCTGTTGTAGGTGGTAGTTTACCTGGGCACGCAGGTGTGTGTGCGGCTGTTTTAGGTGGTAGTTTACCTGGGCACGCAGGTGTGTGTGCGGCTGTTGGTAGGTGGTAGTTTACCTGGGCACGCAGGTGTGTGTGCGGCTGTTGTAGAAGGTTCCAGAGGGGCAGATGCAGCCCTCCTCACACTCCCCGTCGCAGTGCTGTGGGGAGGACAGGGCAGAGCAGCGCCCCTGGCAGAACGACACACAGGTGCCATACTCCATTGTCACAGGACACAGGGGAGCTGGAGGAAAGGAGGGGAATCTCTTTATCACACCCAGGAATTCCCACAGCTATATAAAGTACACCTGCCTTTGTTTGTGTGAAGGGAACAGGGCAACAGACAGCCTACTGATTGAGCACAAGTTACAGAGCATGATGACCTGAAAATGGAATTCGCGACACTGGCAGCGGACAAGCTAGCTAGGTAGCTTGTGAAATATTTTCGCTAGCTACAGTAAACAAAACAAATTACCGGTGCATTAAACAAACTGTCAGCATCTGCTACCAAGCGACGGTCAGCAGGGAGGGTCGCGGCCACACTCACCGCACTCGGAGACGCGGGCCCTGAACTCCACGATGACGCCGTGCTTGCGGCACTGCCGGGCGTAGTGAGCCAGGGCCGAGCACAGGCAGGGCTGGCCGCACTTGCAGGTGTCGCCCCGGCACTGGCGGTAGAAGGGCCCCGGGCTCAGGTACTCGTGGCAGGGAGCAAATAGGTCCTGGTTTAGGATATCACACATTTCAGACGCGTAGGGGGCTGGCAAGACCGAGAGAGAGAGAGAGAGAGAGAGAGAGGGAGAGAGAAAGAGAAAAGGGGGGAGGTTATCTTGTTACACATCGGTATACAGTAAGCTGCTATCTGCCGATCACAGCTGATGCAAGCACAGGAAATGGTCAGTCAGCTGCTGGCTGTGGTATGACACATGGCCTAGCAAGCAGTGCCTGTTGCAGTGGAAAGGGTTTGTGTGCATGCTGGTACCTTTCCTCACAGGATACAGAACCGTGAGATCCACCCGGCACTGTTATTTCACTGCACACAGCATTCAGCATGGAGCCGTAAACACTCTCAGTTTGTTTGTTTGCACACCCTTCCTGGATTGAATGCAGCGTACTGAAGAGTGGCTTAAAAAACCAAACTGGAGCGCGAAGCAGAGGCAGACTGCAGCGGAACCTCCCAACAACAGACGCTCTCTTGTTCTGCCTGGCCTTATTCTGGCAGCGCTGCGGGGCGCAGGGGGAGCTCCTGTGAGTCTGCCTCTAATGGGACGGGACGGGGCGGGCCGGGACCCTGCAGCGATGGCGGGGGCACGGTCTCACCTGCCTGCTGGTGTGTGTCGCACGGGTCGAGCTGCGGCAGGCTGGGGCTGGGGACGCAGGCCGAGGAGAGCCTCCAGGAGTTCCCAAACAGTTGCGGCGTGCTCTCTATCATCCCTGAGGGGGAGCTGGGACACAGGTGGGCAAGGGGCATTTAAGCACTGATCGCTGAAATGAGTAGCGAAGATTAAAAACTGAGACTCGCAGTTTTGAACAATTTGTGACTGAAACCAGGCCCCAGACTGTTGGCAACCAACATCATCGCTAGGAGCAAAATGTACACGCCATACCAATAAAAATGTACAGTCAAAGAAACCCCCATCTGTTGAGTAAATCTCAGATTGAAATCTCATCAAGATAAGCTTACTTCTAAGAGCAATGCAGTCAGTGCAGTGTGTGTTCTGTACTACAAAGCCCAGGCTTCTGCAGTGGAAGGTGGGGGTTTGGTATTTTAGAGCAGCTGGAGTTGTCTTTCACTGCCATTCGATGCGGTTTGAAAGTGAGTGGCAGAGCACAGTGCCAGGGAGAAAGGGAGGAAGAGAGAGAGAAAGAGAGAGAGAGTGGGAGGAAGAGAGAGGGGAATGGAGAGGGAGAGAAGGAGATAGAGGGATAGAGAGGGAGAGAGAGGAATGGAGAGGGAGAGGTAGACAGAGAGAGAGAGAGAGGGAGAGAGAACCTATTTAAAGTTGGGGAAGTTCAGGCAGAGAGGACAGGGAGACGAAGCTCACAGGAAGTCGTCCTGAATGTTTCCATTGAACGTGCCGCACAATCCCACAGTGTCATCCTTCCACAAAGGGTCCACCTGCAGGTAGAGGCGAAACTCCCGCCTGTTGTACTGCAGACGCAGGCCTTGAGCCACGGCCCTCACCTGCAGGAACATGGAGGACAGCTCCTGGATGTGAAACATCTCTAGGGACAGACAGAGATGCGAGTTAGTGTGGCAGGGTCCAGAGTCACACTGCTCACACCCCCCCGAAAACCTCCCCAGAACTACACTAAACATTGACTGTTACACATACAGTATGTCAATGTTTTTCTTGTAGGCCAAGGCATATCCACAAGCTCCTCACAGACTTCCAAACCCTCAAGCAAAACGTGTTCATATTTACACAAGAACTTGAGCCCAAAATGAAGCATGGGAATAACATTTGCTACCAGGGGAAGGTGATTAAGTTTTGTGAGGAGAGATAATGCACCATTTCTTGTGGCCTCTTTTGTTCCATTCTCTCCCTCCACAGAGAGAACCGTCACCCTACACCCACGAGCCATTACTCGGGCACGGATGAACACGGGGCAAGGGAATACAATGTATTAAATATGAGGTTACCATCTGAATATGGCGGAGAGATTCTGTACTGGCTGGATATGAAGACCTCGCCACTGTGACTCATTGTGATCTCCGTCCTTGGATCCTCGTCAAGAATCAGGCTAACTGATTGGATGCAAGCCCCGTCCAGGTTCTGTAGGCCAGACACAGGGCGGTTCAACTGAGAACTGAGAAAGGATGTTTATAGAAAACCGAGACAGGGCGATTTGATTGAGAATTGAGACAAGGTGTCCATACAGATAATTAAGATTGGATTTTTGGAACAGAGACAGAAAGTAAGACAGCTTTTTTTGGGAAAATTGGGGAGCAGTGGTGTTTACCTTGCATTGAGTGCAGAGATAGGGCCATTGGTACAACTGCAGCCATGACACTGTATGCTTTCTGACATAAACCATGAATCAATTGGCCTCATGCAAGAACCACACGTATGAACAGATCTGTTTTTGAGCAAAATCTTTCACCAATGATCTCGTATTTACAATTCTTTCTTAAGTAGGAACAAAATCTAGGCCTCAAATGTTTTCAGAAAACATATTTTAGTGGACTGTTTAGGACGAATAAGAGAAAGTCTATCAATTGTCTGTCATATTGTTATATTTGCCAAAACCAATGAACCACAGTCTACCCAATCAGGGAGCAACTACTCGTTAGACTAAATGCCTTGTTCTTGTTAATCTCATTGGCTGTCAATCCGACTGAACCCACCTATAGTACCGTATATACTTCATTATGACGGACATCTTCCTTTAGGACATTTTTCTACTAGGAGCCCATTGTCCTTCAAAGTTTTCTGAAAAGCTACTCCAAGCCTGAAAAGCCTAGATAGCTGTAATATAAATCAAAGCCAATATATTTACTCACTATTTTGTCATTTCAGTTCTCAAAGTGAGAGACAAACGCATGGTGAATTGATATGAACCTTTGTGAGAAACCACAGTAAGTCCAATTTCAATCTTTCTCCAGGATGAGTTCTTGTAAGCTGGAGAAATCTAACCTGACAGTGAATTATCTCGGCCATATGAATTGTTTCTTTCATAAGCGGCAGGTGTGCTCATGCGGACTGCAGGCTCTTTCAGCGGCTGGTTTACAGGATGTTGACTTATCCAGCACCGCTCTCTTCATCCGCCAACTACAAAGACATTCAGTCTGTCACTCCAGACCCAGATAAGGTAATCCAAGGCAATTGCTTGTCTAGAATGTGTGTGACATTTTATACAGGGCCCACTTCGCTGCATGCTGAGTTTTCATATCAGCAGCCCTGGAGCACTGGGAAATTGGTGTCTTTGTCAAAGAGAAGATCCCAGTCTTTTGTAGCTTTTTCAGGTTTTATCTGTATCGGTGCTCGAAGGTTTCATCATGACACAAACATTTCAGAGGCCGCCTTTATCCACTCCGGGCCATCAGGTTTACAGTCAAAATGTCTGAATGCAAAGCCCTTTCCATGCCATTACACCCACTGCAAAGCTACAAAACACTTCTTGTAAACACGTAATTATCTTTGTGGACAATAATTATCCAGTGCCATATTACAAGGGAAGACTGAACATAAAGCAATGGTTTGAAACTTGACATTTAAAAGGAGATATGGGCCAGCATTTATCAAGCATTTTGTATTTGTATTTGTGGATTTAAATAGTAATATGCTTATTCAGGTTATGCCTCAAGATTTAAAAGCAAATCTGAAATGTATGAATGCAACATGAATTAATTGCAAAAAACTAGTATTATTTCACTTACCGGTCCACAGGGAGAATTTTGCACGGTGATGGTGAACCTCCCTGAATTGCGGCTTTTTGCCAGGACGTACTGACACGTGGCTGGGAAGGTGTATATGCGCCCATCGAAGGTCTGGAAATGAATATCTCCAGTGACAGAACACTCTCCTGGAGGACAGAAGAGAATGCAGCAATGAGTTTATCTGAATCCTATGATGAATCAAACCAAAAGATGTCGTTTTAAAAGAGATTTTACCTGGACAGCTGTGCTCTGTGCAGTTCCAAACACCACCCAAACATGTGCTGAAAGAGGAAGAAATCACAAAGATTTCAGCTGTGGATTTGGGGATGAGGCTGTCGCCTTTAAAATGTGGTGGATTAACACTGATACCTGAGATGAGAAAGAATGTAAGTGGAAGCCATATGCCAGGTATGTTACGGTAGCAAGGACAGATATTTAAAGGCCACAGTGACTAGCTGTAAAACGTATGTATGTTTTCGGTAAAAGTTTATGAATGGTGACTGGGTGAACTGTTACCAGTTGTTGCACTCCTCCTGAACCATCTGTCCAGAGGGGTAAACCATGCCATGGTATTCACAGGGACAGTCTGAGGCTTTCACACAACTCCCATCCTCATAGATCAGATCTGCAATAGAGGAACCATCACAACATCAGGGATGGAATATTAGGGTTAAAGGCTCAAAGGTTATAGGATATGGTTAAGGTTACATTTGGGATATTGGTTGGGGGTAAGGAGACAGGCTTAGGGGTTTAGGCTTATGGTTGGAGTCAGAGTTTGGGGTTTTGGGCTCATAGTAAGGGATTATAGGTCACCAGTTGAGGAAGAGGATAGGGATAGGGCAAGAGTTTATGGTTTGCAAATTAGGGGATTATTGTAATGGATTTGGAGTCATGAGTAGGTTTTAAGAGGTTTCAAGGTTAGAAGTAGGTTTATTGCCAGGTGTTAGGGACAAAGATAAGCAATTTAATTTACTGTAAGAGGTTTGGGCTTATGGTTAAAGTTAGGGCATGGGGATTGGGGTCATATTGTAGGTATGAGGGTTTCCCAGCTGTCCCTCTCTAACCATCAGGGCAGTAGCAGCCATCCAGACACTGCAGCTTGCTGTCGATGCACATTCTGTCCACATTACAGGAAACAGGACAGCATGTGATGCACTCCCTGTACACCAGGTCAGCAGGGCAGTCTATCGCTGCAGGGAGAGATACGCTGCATTATAAGTCTAGTACTGCGTTAGAGCATAAGGTGTGTATGAGTGGTGCTATGGTACAGGCAAGTCTGTATTGTATATGTGTAGTATGCTGTTAAATGTGGGTTTGTACTGTACCCATAGACTGTCCCACACTTTGGTACGTGTGTAGTGCTATTTTAAAGGTGGTTGTGTATAGTACCACACTGTGGTTTGAGTGAAATAACATGTTAAAGGTGGGTCTGTGCTATACCACACCATGGTATATGGCAAGTACTCTGTTAAAAGTGAGGGTGTACTGTACCACACTGCGGTATGTGTTCCCTCCAGTCGTCAAGTGAACGTTCCGCATGCGCACATGCTCTGGCATACTCTGACAACATCCGGCACACCACTTCACCATTTGGACCTGATCTGAGAGGGACAAACAGCGAGTAAACTACATTTAAAAATCTCCATGGTGTCCTGTGCAGTAGTGCCTAAATCCAGGAATGGCCTGCAAGAAGCAAGTCTGTGCTTGCATGACAATAATACAGTGTCGAGAAGTTATTCAGTCATTTTTCATATGATTTAATTATTACATGATTTAATAACATCAGTTAATCAATAATTTATAATTCTTCATAATTCTTATTAGTACTACTGACCTGATTCAGAATCTTGCATCTATACATTCAGATACAGTCTTATGGACCATGCAGGACACATACACCAATGATCCAAAACATTATGACCGCCTGCCTAATATTCTGCTGGTGCCACCAAAGCAGCTCTGACCAGCAAAGTCATAGACTCTACAAGCTCTCTGAAGGTGCCCTGTGGTATCTGGCACCAAGGCATGAGCAGCAGATCGTTTAAGTCCTGTAAGTTACGCGGTGGAGTGTCAGTGGATCAGGCTTGTTCCAGCACATCCCATAGGTGCTTGATTGGTTTGAGATCTAGGGAATGTGGAGGCCAGGGAAACACCTCGAACTCTTTGAACTCTTCGTCAAGTTCTTCAAGCCATTCCAGAACAATTTGGAGGCCACTGCTATTCGGGGAATACTGTTGCATGAAGGGGCGTACCTGGTCTGCCACAATGTTTAGGCAAGTGGCATGAGTCAAGTTGACTTCCATATGAATGCCTAGACCCAGGGTTTCTCACAGAACATTGCCCAGAGTATCACATTCCCTCCTCCGGCTTGTTTTCTTCCCAGTCCATCCTGGTCTATCTCTTCCCCAGGTAAATGGCAAACACGTACAGTCATCTTGCCATAACAATTTTGCATTTGTCAAAGTCACGCATTTCTCCCGCATCCAACACGTTGACTATGAGAACCAACCATTTGCTTACCATCTAATGCATCCGAGACCTTGACATTACATTCCATTAATGGTATTTGGCAGACGCTCTTATCCAGAGCGACGTACAACAAAATGCACATGCCATGCACTATTGTTACAAGATAATCAATGTTAACCGGTTCATCTGTGAGTGGTCATAATGTTTTACCTCATCCATGTATATTTTGGTTATAGGCACACTTATTGGTGGTTAATTTTCATGGGGAAATGACAAATTTTATGGGATACAGAACACAGGGCCTTGAGGTTAAAGTGCATAATTGCTTACAGGCAGAGGTCATTGGAGCAGCTGGCCATGTAGGAGAATGGGCTGACGAACTCATGACAGGCTTTAAAGGGTTCATCCAGCAGCATTGCACACACCTCTCTCACTTTCTGAAACAATCAAAAGCACGTCAAACATTGTCATTTAGCTCCCAGCTAGCTCAGTAGGCAAAGCCTACTCAGATACAGGTGTTGAAGACAAGCCCTCATGTGTTTAACAGTGTAATAATGCTATGGGGAGTGTCCCCGCTAACAAATGGATAAAGTCATCCCAGCCAAGTGAGCCCTTTAACCTAGAGACTCTTAGTTAGTCTGGGCAATTTATTCGCAGAATTAAGATGCAAATTCCCCCCCAGTCAGCACCAGCTATCTTGTAGTGCTGTGTGGTTATATACATAGTGCTATGTGGATGCAGTGTGGAAAGTGTTCCCTGGATTATGGGAATACTTTTTCTCCGTGCAGGTAAGTGATGACTTGAGAGTACAGTATAAATATGGATTCCAAATGTGGGAAAATAAAAAGCATAAACTACGTGCCTTAAAAATAATTAAAGCATAGCATGCAATTATAGTATACACATTTTTGAAAGAACAAAAAGGTGAAGCAGTACCAGCATGGTGTGGGAGTCCTGTCCAGAGCAGGGAGAGGGGTACAGGGATGGAACTGCAGGGCACGAGACCTGCAGGGGTTCCATCTCTGCCCAGCTGTTCCCAAACATGGCCAGGTCCTGAGTGTACAGTCCTGAGGAGCATGACACCACATTACCATGCGGTCCGCATGATGTCAGCCATGTTACATACATTAAACTGTAGCACATGGCATTACAGTATGACACACAACACTTTACATTCATTGCATACATACATGTTCCTGGTACTAAACCAATGTTCCAGCAGCACATGCATTTTATGACATAGATACATGCCCTAAAACCTACATAACGTAGTCAAAATCAAGGCAAAACACCTGTCTTAACCCATCATGACCACAAATTACAGCTCACATGTCATGAGACTCTTATGATGTATAAAGCTAATTTCACAAAACAGATTATAGATTAAAAATAACTGCTGAATACATTATTACAGTGTTATAACATCAGCCATAAATAAGCTGTAATACACTGTCATTACTGGTCATGGTGTTATGACATGCTTATTACACTCTTACAGCATATCATTTCAAGTAAAGCATTATAAGTTACATTACATTACATTACATTATTGGCATTTGGCAGACGCTCTTATCCAGAGCGACGTACAACAAAGTGCATACCCATAACCAGGGATAAGTTTGCTGAAAGACCCTAGAGGGAAGTACAATTTCAACTGCTACCTGTACAACAAAGATAAGGACGAGGGCCTTTTTTTTTTTTTTTTTTTTTTTTTTTTGAGAACAAAGAAACAAACGAACAGAGCAAAAGTTACCAAAGTTAACTACGTTGTGTCATAGTCCTACCGTAGCTGGTCCTGAGGTCATCCCGGATGTCGGCGTTGAAGTTGCCACACAGGCCGCACGTGCGGCCCACGTATTCGGGGCTCATCTTGATGTAGACTGAGGAAGTGTGGCCATCCCACGCCAGCGTGAAGCCGTGCTGCTGGGTCACCAGCACATACTGTGCTATCCTCTCCATCTCCACGTCGTGGATATTGTGGGGCAGCTGAAGGCTGGACATACAGGGAGGCATGTCATCTTAGGTCTACCCTGCTGGGCTCTGGACCGACAGAGATGTCTGCAGAGAACCGCACTGCTGCACACTGAACACACTGCCGCTAGGTTAAACCACGTGTGCAGAAAGTAAACATGTGAACCTCATTAGCTTGTGCTGCCAACATTTGAGAATGACTAACCGTAGACCATGTTGGGGACGTGAAGAAGGCTGTCCATATGTAGCATTGCACATAGTAGCAAAACCAGGGTCCACACAAGCAAGAGCTGATAGCTCAGAACATATACATGCATTGGACAGCTGTGGGGAAGAAACTGTGCTTGTTAAAAGAGAGAAAGGATTTACCTTTGACCTTTAAAGGTAATGTTGCTCTTCTGTAACCGGACCTCTCCCTCCCACGGCAGGAAGAGGCTGACGGAGCGCGCGCAGAAATACGGTGCAGAGGTGCAGTCTGGGTCGTTATGCACCTGCACAGCCAGAGAAACCAAAGATACCATCACCGCTGCCGGCCGGCACACTTATCCTCTCTGAACCGCTATCTCCAGCCACGTATACGGTTCCCAAACCCTGCCCTGCAAGAATTAAACACTGTCCTCTTTTATTATCTCTACTCAACAAACAACACTATGAATTGTTTGCTAAAGCGTTTCCTCTCCTTTCTTATTGCAAAGGAAACAGCCCTGTCGGTGGATAGCAAAAAGTAAATTCTGTTTCTTGACATGGGAACACCATGCCATGCAGGTAATTGCATCATTAAACTGTAATTTAGTGACATGAATTGACTCTAATAAAGAGATCACTTTCCTTGGACTGAGTAGAAATTTTCCTTGGGCACTGTGCAGCCACTATTAAAGGAGCTGCCCAAGAGCGGGACTTGAGAAACAAGATTCTACGGTGTTGAAATCATCTAAATTACATAAATTACATTTCGGGACACAATTATGCACTAACCACAAAAATAGCATACACATGCATTCCCCATTCAGGATCGATTAATCAGTTCAGCTACTAAAATAAAATGAAATTAATATTGAATACATCAAAATCTTCCAGTGGCATGTGTTTGAATTTAATGCCATTTGATGTTTTAACTCACACCCCCCAACTCAAATCTGACTGGAAGAGTGCGGGTTTACCTCTTCACCACATACCACTTGTTTAGATATTCAACCTCCATCATTACCTTTATGGTCCAAAGCCCACCCCAGTAAGTGTGCGTGATTGACGGGCAGGTTTACCTGTATGACGACGCTGGACTGGGAGGAGTCATCGCAGTCTCGCACCAGAGTATAACTGCACTTTCCTGGGAAGTGGTAGTACAGGCCATCGAAGGTCTCGTAGTTATACTGTCCCCATGTCCGACACGTCATCTCCCTCTCGAATCCTGTGTTTGTAACTAAAATACAAATGTAAGGGACTTTAAAGGTACAATAGGTGAGATTTTTGTGTTAAACGATTGCTACAAGACCATAGTAAATCGTCCTAACATTGAAAAGGGCTCACTGACATGTTGACTCACCCTATACCTGTGTTTATAGTCCTTAAATTCAGGTTTCAAAATAAACAGTTGACGGGGGAGGTATAAACAGTGTTGCGGTTTGAAGGTGTTTGTTGCTGCTATTCCTCTCTTGGCAGTTAGAAGTCCGAAATTAACTATTGTACCTTTAAAGTTTCAGAAATTCAACAGGGAACATGCTTTTGTTGTTTCCTCTTGAAACTATGCATCCCCTGGACTTTACACCTCTGCACTGCATTTTAAAATTAATTCAGAACAGGTTTGATTTCGTATCTTAACTAACGGCTCTAAGGTACAGAGCTTAGGAAAGGCAGAGTAATGTTTGTAACCTGTTTGGCATCGACTTCCTGTTGCTTGATATAAACTGCAGTTGCAGGAATCTGGGTGCACACAGTGACCTCCATTTAGACAAGGAAATGTGCAGGGACCTGAAAGAAAAATTTAAGGTGTATTAAGAATACAGCAGGAACTACAGTGGACAGTATATTATAGGACATTAAGATTGCCCACGGATCATTTCTGTCATCCAAGGGTTCTTATAAAATGATGACCTGATTTAATCTAACCACAAAGATGTCCAATTGATCATTTAGCCACTTGGCAGATCAGCCAAATTAACTGACAAAAGTGCATGTAAAGAGAGCTAAAGACATCTAAACTTACATAAACTTTTTATATAGATTGATATACTTAGTATATATAATAGTGCAGTCTATAAGTATTTGGACAATAGTGCAAGTTCTGTTCCTTTGGCTCTCCACACCGGCACAATGGATTAGAAATTAATTAGTGATATGCGGTTAAAGTGCAAACTGCCAACTTTCCTTTGAAGGTATTTACAGCCATATCCGGTGGACCTGGGAATTACAGCCATTCTTAAACAAAGTTCCCCCATTTTAGAACACCAAAATGGTGTTTGCATTTGGAGTCCGATACTGTAATCTCTCAACAAAAGGAGCAAGTGTCAATGCCAGTAAAGCAGGCCATCATTAGGCTGAAAAATCAGAACTAATCAGGCAGACGACAAAAGTGTGTAAATATCAACTGTTTTATACATTGTTAGGAAGAAAGAACCTGGTAGACCATGGAAGACCACTGTAGAGGATAACTGAAGAATACATCCGTTTATGAAGAAAAACCCATTTTCAGCTGTCAAACAGATCAAGAACACTCCAGGACGTAACCATAGATGTGTCTCATCACCATAAAGAGACCAGCATAACCTCAGAGGGTTCTAAGCAAGCTGCAAAACCCTAGTAAGCCTCAAGAACAGAACATCCAGGTAAAAACTGTACTTCTGGAACAAACTGTTATGGACAGATGATATAAGTATTAACAAGAGGTATGTAAACAGGAAAGCATGGAGAAAGAAAGGAACTGCTTGTGAACTGTCTCACTTGCCTTCTTTGAGAATGTGACTGCTGACAGCAGCAGTATGAGTTCTGAAGTGTATAGAAACATATTATCTGTTAACATATGCCTCAAAACTCATTGGACAGTACTTCATCTTGCAGCAGGACAATGAAGCCAAACACACCGCTAAAGCCACCAATTTTCTCAGGGCCAAAAACCTGGAATGTTCTTGCCAAGTCAATCACCCAACCTGAATTCAACTGAACATGTTTATCACTTGCTGAAGTCAAGACTGATGGCGAAAAGCCCCTAAAACAAACAAACAAACAAATGGAATATATCTGCAGCACAAGCTTGGTAACATTTTACTAAGGAAGATACCCAGCATCTGGTTATCAGACTTCAGGCAGTCATTGAATGCAAAGTTCTTACAACAAAAGACTAAATATGACCACTTTAAGATGATGTGAATTTGTCCAATTGCATACTTTTGGTCCCCATTAAATAGGGGGAACAATTTGTAAAAAGGGCTGCAATTCCTGCATGGTTCAAGCAATATGGATGTAAATGCACACAGATAAAGGTGATGGTCTGCATTTTAACCTCATAGTCATTATTTAAAATTTAAAATCCAATGTGCTGGAAAACAGATCCAATATAACAAATATTCTGTCGCAAATGCAATATCGTCATGGAAACATAGTTCCTGGAGCACAAAAACTTTCCTTGAAAATCAGTGGGATGAATCCTCCTCCTGTCTAGCACCTCTGACCTTTTCCACACGAGTGACCACTAAGTCACGGATGCGTGTGGCTGAGGGAGGAGAAGGTTGAGTGATTGGGGCTGTCCCCCCCGCATGTCCAGGCTAATGACAGCCTCTTATCTGACTGTTACAGCATATGGCCAGTGGCAGAGGGGGACAGTACCCCACATGCCCTGCCCAACCGGGGGGACATATGACATCAGAGGCCCCCTCAGAGGACCAAGAGGAGCTTGATCAAGAACCACCACCCCCCCATCTCTCCATAGGCCATGGTGGGATAGGACAGAGGGGTCAATTGTTCCCCCACTGAAAATACTCAAATGAGAGCTCAGATACAGCCTTATTGTTCATGACTGATTGCTGTGTCATTATTCTATAGAATGAATCAAGATTTTCCCTTATAAATGTTGAAAGTAATTACACATTTCTCACAAATGCACTGCTATTCAGCAACCACCACAATGATCTACCCAAACTGCATGTGAATTAAAAATAATATATGCATTTTGTTGTAAGTTTTGTATAGACAAATGTCGATTGAGCCCAGGCCAAACTGTAATGTGCCAGACGGATAAGAGTTATGATACTGTGCTGATATACAAAATCAGCAACCTGAGATGAACAATGGCAGCAAGTTGATGTTTTCTTCACTGGCAAAATCAGCTTCTTTATTTACATTTTTTAAAGAAATTGAGTTGTGTCCATTCCTACCTGTTCCCCTGCGTATTGATGGCTTTAATACTTCTTCTGAAGATATACTGGCAGATAATGCAATTGCTCCTATAAGTGCTTCCTTCTGAAAATTATTTTAAAACATAATAGAAAGAAAAGGCAGAATTGTTAACAGAATAACAATCATTGCATTTCACTTCATGAAATGTATTTCGATATCAGGGTTGTTGTCTACTGCATGTATACAACTACTGTATCAGAAGCAGAAGACTCCTAAGGCATAATTAGATGTCCATTACTTTCCACAATAGAGGCTGAGCGGCAGAGGAATTCCTGACAAACAGTGGAATGTGTCGTTTTCAGCAAAGCAAAACTAAGCCCGTGTAACCGAAACGGCGTTGTTTAATTAATTGTGTTAATGTTTCTGCCCTTTAATCAAAGCGCAGAAAGCTCTCACAATCTATCTTCAGCAACCAAGATCAGCTCTCGGGTGACGGATTAATAAAGCCGCTGATTAAATTCGAGAAACTGAAACGTCTCGTGTCGCTCTTTAATTTATCTTTAATTCCTCACCGATTTACAGTCCGGACCAAATCTAGATGCTGATTTAAGAATAAGATTGGGGCGGAGAAGGGGGAGAGTGGGGGAGGGGGGATCATTGATGGTATAAATTATATATAGACTAACCATTCGCTCCATCTTTATCTTACAAATATGTCCTCGTGTCGATTAAATGTATGTATCACTTATACGTTGTTTGAGAATCCCTCTACTCTCCATTCTGAGCTTACTAAATGGTCGTCATGGAAATAGCACGATTTGGCTCCAGAACCCTGGTCCCGGGCACCTG
Source organism: Conger conger (assembly GCF_963514075.1). Taxonomy (NCBI): domain Eukaryota; kingdom Metazoa; phylum Chordata; class Actinopteri; order Anguilliformes; family Congridae; genus Conger; species Conger conger. The sequence continues at coordinate 12,449,373 of NC_083765.1, forward strand.
CTCTGAGCATCCCATGCACAGGGCTCCTATACGCCGAGTCTAATGCTGCACTCCGGCTGGGGTGCGTACACAGGCCAGTACGAAACAATCCCCAGTTTTCAGCCTCGGACACCTGAAACCTGCTTGGGTGGAACTGAAATGCCGGGGAGCTTTTCATCCCCCCTCCAAAAAAAGTCCCGAGAACAAAGCTCAGAAGCAGGGAATGGGGTTTGAGTCAACTTCAATATCACTCGTGCATCCTTTCCGCAACATTTCCGTTTTTAAATGTATCTTCCTCAAACTTTAAGCGAATATAAATATTAGTACGCAATAGCCTATCTTGTGAGTGAAGATGAGAGACTGAAGACCTGTTTTTCGTCCTCAAGATTAACATTTTGTAGGATTAGGCCTATATGCGAGTCATTAATAGGACTCGTGATAAACATGGCCGAAATGTAAGCTTCCTCCGTTCTATCTATCTATTTATCAATCTATTCTTCATTACTGGTAGTTAACTGACCCACAATACTGCGATAGCAGACCTCAATTCTCACACCTTGGTCCGTATCAGTGAAATGGAACGGAGGCCTACATGACCACAATGACAATATGAACATGTAAGCCGATCGGGTGAGTGATAAGGACGAAAGGGAAACAAAAGTTCCTTTTATATTCCAATGAGAAAATACTGCAGTCCTGGAAATTAGCTCCGTGAATTTACCATCTGAAAGGGATAACAACAATCATTTAGCACAACAAATGTCGATTAACTAGGCTATAGCCTACAGTAAATATCCACAATGGGAGAAAGATAAACGATGGAAATATTACTTCTCAAAACAACTTTAAAATAATAGCATGGTCAGGTATTTCCAGCTGTTTGGAAGTAGCATTACGATAAAGGCAATCTTGGGTGGTGTTTCATTGAATTAATTGAATATATAAAAAACATTAAAGTAAAATTTACGGTAGGCCTACTCTCTAAGCGGTTCTCCGAGTCAGTCTGTTTAACACAAGCCTGGTTTACTCGCGCCTTAAAGCATTTGGCCTGCACTTTCAATGCAACGTTTCATATCAGCGGCTTTGCTCTCATACCTGCGCTGCATGGGAACCAGTATCCCGTTTCGGCAGCATTATACTGCTGCTTTTGCTGTTGGAAAAAGGGAGAACAAGGCATGGTTTGTTCTTCGCAGGTAACTGGCACTTCTGCTACGCAGGAAGAACACATACTTCGTTCGAAACCAGAAGTAACCTTTTCCTAATAAAAGCAGAATAATCATCATATCTAAATAAGCCTTAACCAAATAAAGTGTCACTTTCTTTTCACAATAAAAAGTGAATAATAATAAAACTAACCACCGATTTCCTAGGTAAAAGTTGGAAAAGGTCATACAAAAATTCAGCAACTTTTGAAGTGTATTTTTATGTTACTAACTGCATTAATCCGTTGGCGTAACAATTACTATCAATGCGATTACAAGCAGTAACAAGGACAACAACAGCATAATAATAATAATAATAATAATAATAATAATAATAATAATAATAAGAATAATATCTATAACAATAATAACAACAACAACCTTTATTTATACCTGCCAGTAGCCTACTACAGACAACATCAGTAATATTATGCATATAAGATAATCAAGCTATGACAGTTCTCTTGAAAGAACCGGTTGACAATTCTCAGTAAATAGATTAACTTACTTCCCGTGACCATGCCAGTTAGTGAAGTTCACACTTTCAATGCTCCAGGAAATAAGTGCTGCAAAAAAATAATAACCTGAATCTGAATTTGTTCATTTTAATTAGATGTACAACATCAATAAAAGAAGACAAAGCCATTTCAATCAACTATTTAAACAATTAAATAGACAAACACCCAAACAAACAATTAGGCTAAATAGTGACTTACCTTGATATACTAAGATAAAATAAAATAATACAAAATACAAATTTCTTTTTATGGCGAGACCTAAATTAGGATCCATCCGTGATTCATATGTCCCACGTCTTGAGCGGAATCAATTTCTCCCCCGCCAGTTTTAAAAAATAATAATTATCTGTACCAAACACACATTTTGTACATTTTCAGGAGGTTGCTTGTTCACATCGCTTCTCACTCACTTCTGTGTAAGATCTGAGAGCTTCATTGCACCTTAGTTAAGGAATGACTATTCCACCTTATTAGCATAATTTATTCAGACAGGTAAACCCGGTGTATGTAAATGAGGGAGTTCACCGTTCACTGAGTTCACTGCTTTCGCTCAGAACCACGAAGAGTTAGCTTTCTTCCATTAAACAACGAACGAGATATTCGTACGCGTTTTTAACGCTTAAAAAATCGAAATTTACTAAAATGTTAAATATATGCAAATACTCCATGCTCTCTTGTTTTTATTATGGGGATTCAAAGTTAGACGCTGACCGTTAGCAACACATTTTCAGCTGAAGAGACAATATGCCAAGGATGTATCGAGTTAAAAAAAATAAGATACAGTACACTTATATACACGATGAGATAAAGCAGTGGGTATTCAGTGTTTTTTGTTTTTTGGGGGAAGGGGTTGCGAAATGTTTGATGTTTTTTCTCATCCACTACAACTGGGAAAATTCTAAAGATTTATTTTTCAATGTAACTTTTTTTTTACAGCCGCTTTGGTTTCCAGGTGAATGTGGCGTATTTACACAGTGGCGTGCATGCACGAGCTGTTTAACTTTTTTCCCGATGGATATTTGTATTATTCGTTTGCATGTTAACCCAGACTTAAAGTTCTTTCTAAGTGCCGAGGCGATTTGGACTGATGTACCAACCAGTACCAATACAACCAGTTATCAAATGATTGGTTATCGCCCTCCGATATTGTAGGCTGTAACAGCGCGACTGCATCTCCATTGCTGCATTTCAGTGCAGTCGCACTTGTGCAAATGACGATGTTTAATACAACAAGCATCGGCAAAGAATACACTGCACAAATCCACAGATCCGTATCCCTGTGTCACACACTGGTACTACGACGGAATTAACAATGGGAAGATGTGAAGATTATCTGACTTTGGCTACACATGCTACACGCAGGACATATAGACGGGCAAACACAAATAAATGATTGCACAAGAACGATAATTATTTTTAAAGGTTTATTTATAATTTCATTGTTTAGATTTCAGAGATGTATTACAAGCAGGATATTGGTCTTATTAGCACACCAGTATTTATCTACTGGATTTTATGTCATTTATTTGCAGATGGAAAGGTACAAGTGAAAAAAAAACTGAAAATAAATCCATGCGGTTTATAACGGGACCTTATTATTCCAAAAGGTTTGTACATGTATTATGTATTTTCATAACAATGGCAAATATGCTTATACATAACTCATATGATTTACATCTAGGGTTAAATCTTTATTGTAAATTGCATCTGAAGGTGATGATGATGATGATGATCATGATGATGATGATTATTATTATTATTATTATTATTATTATTATTATTATTATTGGCTGTCTTTGGTGAAGAAAGTGTAGAAGGTCTGTGAAGACAGCCTGTCTTTGGTGAAGAAGCTTCCTGTTGAATTACTTTATTGCTTTATATCTCAGATCCTCAATCTTTATATCTCAGAATATCACTTTAATATCACATATTACATTACAGTCATGAAATGTAAATAGATTGCTCAGCTGTGAATATAATGTTATTATACCTTACTGCATTATTTTAATACAAGTATTGAAATGCTGTTTATATTTCATTGTTTTGTATAGAGCAAACTCAGAAGGCCATACGTTTTTAACAGTAGAATCTCTTGCCACCTTCAAGCGCAGACTGAAGACGCACCTCTTCAAGCTGCACCTCTCCCCGTCCCTCCCTACATACCTCCCTGTAAACCTTAACTGTACCTGTGATATTTACTTGTGTATTAGGATGATACCGTTGTTTGTTTTGTTTGGCTTGGTAAGCAGTTTATTCATAGATTAGCATGTTGCGGTATTACTATTTAAAAAAATGAATAAATCTGATGATCAAATGGGCCCTAGTCCTTATCTTTGTTGTACAGGTAGCAGTTGAAATTGTACTTACCTCTAGGGTCTTTCAGCGCACTTATCCCTGGTTATGGGTATGCACTTTGCACTGTTGTACGTCGCTCTGGATAAGAGCGTCCGCCAAATGCCAATAACGGAATGTAATTTAAATAAAGTGTTAAGGGGTGCACTGAAACCAGTGTGGGGAGTGTGAAATTATTTATCTTTCTTTGTGAAAATTGTAATGACAGAAGGTGGTTGTGATTGTGGATAAGACCAGGGGGCAAATTTCAATCATGGGACTTAGGGTTGGCAGGTTGGGTTAGTCCTGAGTGTAGGGGGTCTAATGGGGTGGGTTAGTCCTGAGTGTAGGGGTGGAGGGGATGTAATGGGGTGGGTTAGTTCTGAGTGTAGGGGTGGAGGGGGTTTAATGGGGTGGGTTAGTCCTGAGTGTAGGGGTGGAGGGGATCTAATGGGGTGGGTTAGTCCTGAGTGGAGGGGGTTTAATGAGGTGGGTTAGTCCTGAGTGGAGGGGGTTTAATGGGGTGGGTTAGTTCTGAGTGTAGGGGTGGAGGGGGTTTAATGGGGTGGGTTAGTCCTGAGTGTAGGGGTGGAGGGGATCTAATGGGGTGGGTTAGTCCTGAGTGGAGGGGGTTTAATGGGGTGGGTTAGTCCTGAGTGTAGGGGTGGAGGGGGTTTAATGGGGTGGGTTAGTCCTGAGTGTAGGGGTGGAGGGGGTTTAATGGGGTGGGTTAGTCCTGAGTGTAGGGGTGGAGGAGATCTGAGTCAGGGCCATTCATGACAGACAGGCAGGAGATTATAGAATGTAATGTTCCAGGTGGGACATGCACTGTTCACTGTTCCCCATGTTGAGGGCATCGATTGTGCGTTTCTCCTCAGATGAATGATGGCAGTATGAATCATGGAAAATGAAGGCATATGACTCACTTGTCTTGTCCTTGATGACAGTCGTGTAATGGGGACTGATCTTTTCTGATCTCTGAAAGCAGTCCTCTGCTCAGTGATGTGTGTGCAACTCCCTGTCTTCTCATAATCGCCATTGCCCTCTTTTTAATTGTAACAATTTGTAGCACTGTATGTACCCATGTATCATTATTATTATTATTATTTACATACACTCAATGAGCACTTTATTAGGTAGACCTGTACACCAGCTTGTTAATGCAAATATTGAATTAGCCAATCATGTGGCAGCAATTAAATGCATAAAAGCATGCAGACGTGGTCAATAATAATAATAACTTAATTTATGCTTTTCAGTACTTCATACAAAAGAAAACTTTCCTAAAAATGTAAATGTTAAAACAAACAAACAAGGTGAATTATGAATATGTATTACCATATGATATTAATAGTATAATGTCCAGGATTATGTAAAAAAAAAAAAAAGATGATTAAATCAGAAAGTTGAAATGTTGATATACATTATGTAGCCTTAATGATACTGATAAATGATATATGCGGAACCTTTATGAATAGAGCTAAAATACAAACCTCTGTTTCCAACCTAAAGGTGAATAAGGGGGCAGTCTCTCTGTATACAAAATGTGTATTACTATTTCGGTTTCTGGCATAATGTAAGTTAAGTGTAAGATCGTAACAGCCCACCTAAATGCAGGCCCTGGTAGACAATTCCTCTAATTGTGCACTTGTACACCAATGGTGACATTTAAGGGTTATGCCTCAGCATTTAACACTGTGGCACAGAAAAAGTCTTTGCTGAACAACACTGGGTGTGGATATTTTAGGAATCCAGTTAACCATTTGTGGCCAACAGAAGCCATGGACTCCAGAGAGTAGCACAGGAGCCTCTGTAAGCCGGTGCAAACGGCAGCCTGCTGTGAAGCAGCATTTGCGGCGTTAAATTGGCCACTCTGCGATCACAGGGGTACTTGGGTTTGGGCGGCTGACCCTCCCAAACAGGCTCGGCTTAGCCCAATACTGAGCGGGATATAGACAACCCTTTGTCCCGAGAACTGCTGTTTCATGTCCCGGCCAACTCTTTCTGAAATTTCATCCAGTGGGGTATTTGCGGGAGAATTAGTTTTCTGAATCTCTTCGTGCCTTTTGTAATCTTTTAAAAATGCAGCTAATCGGTCCAAATTTGAAAGGGGAAGGGGGTGGAGCGGTTCAGTTTTTCTAGCTTATAAAGTAGGACAGTTTCCTCCATTTTTTATTGTCTTTTTTATCCCCATGGCGAGTGAATTTCCTGTTTCTGTTCCCACAACTGTGTACCACTACATAATATCCTGTGCAGGCCATTTTTCTAAGTGGATTTTGTTTTCGTCTTTTGTTTTGTTGATGGAATAGATTTCGGTGTTGCGCAGACCTGGTAAGAAATTCTACATGATGCAATACTGCAGACATTCAGTAGATGGTGCAAATATGCCATAAGTCAGGACACAATTTCAGTTTGATGTTTGAATTAATGTTAATTTCACGGCATGTTTTCTGTTCACTACTAATCTTTTTTGAAAATATACTTCTGCTGAAGCATGTATTTGTAGCTGCAGAATGTCCAGCTATGATAATTTCAGTTTTGAGACCCTGTTGCATTTTTTTACTCTTGATGTGCAAGCTTTATTACTACAGTTTCTTGAAGAATGTTTTTCTTTCATATTATAGTATTATATTATTTTCTACTAATTTCATGAATCCTAATCTAAAAATATTGATATTCTCATATAAATTCAATTTTGATTGTGTTAATAGTTTTATATTGTATGTCACTCTGGACTAAAGTAGAATCTGCAAAATAAATAAATGTAAATAAAACATATCATATATATGTTTTCATGGATTAGAGAACATGTTGCAAAACTTCCTTAGACACTGATGATCTTTCAGTGAAGCCTGTAGAAAAGCTTGAATCAGAACCACAGTTCTACATACAAGAGGCCATAAAGGACCCTCCACTGACTGACTGACTGCGGTGACTTTTTTCTGCCGTGTCCTGGGAGACCTTCAGGACCATGGACAGAGCATGTGCACGGAAGGACACAGCTGAGGTCGATTGGCAGTGAGCCTGAGTGTTTCTGAGTGTCTTCACCGGGCCTGACATAATGTCCTGCCAGATATACCAGTATTAAGGTGGACATTATAGCTGTATGGGTTGGGCTGTCCAAAATGAATGGAAGGATGACAGGAAGAAGGACAGACAAGCTATGATTCCTCACATATCTACACCATCCACGCATCTGCCTCCATTCCTTCAGAGCACTGCCAGTAGGCAGCCCTCAACTGCTTTCTCAGACTGTTGTTGTTTCTCCCTTTGAGGAAAAAAGAGAACTGACCGAGAATTCCCCTTCTGGGAAGGAAGCAAAGATAGATATGTTGTCTCCTGAGTTAAGAAGATGCTTGTTGATCATAATGCTCATCGGAGATTCAAGAGGTGACTTAAAAATGTTTGTGTGCTCTCGACAAGGTAATAATAGACCAAAAGAATATGGCTGCGCTGGTCTTGTTTTGTTCAGTTTTCCTTTTCTAGCCAATATCATTTATCTGCCCAGGCCCAATTTCACAGAGAGTGAAAGTCTCAAACGTTCATGAATCCAGCTCAATGTTTCGTTTACTGCCCTCTTTTTATCATTTGAATCGTAGAGCTGCAGAACATTCCTGAAGAAAAGGCTTAGAACAACAGTGGATGTGAGATTGCGAGATTTATTTGGTCTAACTGTAGGACATCCCAAATAATTTATTAGATATCTCCCACACATAACAGATGGTTGAATACAGAGGTCTTGAAGGGAATTAATGTTGTTGTACTTAAGACATGTAGCTGAGGTATGTGAAGTAACTGCAGTAAGGTTTGTTGCTCATATTTGTGCCATTGCAATGTCCATTTCACATGTTTTCTTCACACCTGATAAGGATCTCATTCTCTTCAGATATTCCCTCATGACAGATAACCTTGCTGTGTCATCTGTGGGATTCAAAACTATTGTGTGTGTGTCACATGCCGTGACACTCCCCTGGGAGGACAGAAGAGATGGACACAGGGATGTACGAAGAACAACGCTTTTCACCTGTGTTTATCACAAGTTGGAGTGAAAAGCTGGAGTGAAAGAGAGAGAAAGAGCACATGAGCCGAATGGAAAAAATAAATAAAAGTCTTCACCCGTCACCCCCATGGGATCCGGGTCTGGAGTCACACTGGTTTCCACATTAACCCCCCCGGTTAATGACAGCAGAAATAGGGGCAAGCGTCTGAATGCCGCAGACATGCACGAGAAGCACCTCAGCGTGAGGTCACATGTGAGACAGGAAGTGAGCCGATGTCTGCAGCATGTGAGCGGGACTCCCGTGGAGAGCGGGCGGATAAGGATCTGTGCAGAGACAGGGTCAGGCATTGTGCGGCGGGTTTCGTTAGCGGTAATGTGAACTAGGTGTGAGAGACGGGGCGGGCGGAGGCCGGGAGGATTCGGGAGGGTGCAGCGCGGGGCGGGGGGGCTTCGTGAGGCCTGATTAGAGCGGGGTTCCCCCGGGGGGCTGGCCAGCCCTCTCATAATGAGCTGAAAGGCCTGTGACGTGATGCTGTGTGCGCCGCGGGTATAGACTGCTCTTCCCTTTCCTCCAGGCTTGGCGCCTGCCTTTGTGCCGGGCCCGGCCTGTAGAGACAGCTCTTTCGACAGCGGAACGTGTACATGCTACAGGACGAGTGCTAAACTATACTGTTCATCCTCAGCAGGGACCGATAGGAGAGATGCTCTCTTTTCTAGGGACGGAGGGTAGATGGTAATTGTGCATAGTGGAATTTTGATGTGATTAGCTTATTGTCATTATAAGTTTGAAGTTGAAAATAGATAGCTGAACAGAATATGTAAATTAAATCAGTAAAAAAAAAACTAGTGAAGATTAGAAGACCTTCAAAAGGCTACATAGTTATATTGTAAAGCTTTTAATGGCAGCTGTTAATAAAGCCGTAACAAAAGTTTTTTTCTCAGATTGAGGAATTGCAATGCCCATCCAGGTGAGGTTGCTGTGGGAAGCAATACAAAATGTGGCTTTAGGAGAAGCCATTGAGCAAAGGGCCATATAGCGCCCATAAAAAAAACCAAGTGCCCCTTCAGCATAACACAAGCAACACACAGCTGCTTTCTAGGCCAAAGCAGAAAAGAGAATATCAGTAGACACCTTCGGTGAACAGTTAGCAACTTGCAGTTACTTAGACTACCTACAGAGGGCAGTGGTGAATTTATGGCGTTCACGATTGTTACAGTATCTGGATACCGTTACTCCTTAAGCTTTATGCAATTTAAAGCAGTGCAATTGAGGTCAAATTGGATTCAATATCTGTATCTATGATTTCTACTTTTCAGTCAGAAAAAAATATCTATTACTAAATAACCATATTCATCTAAATTAGGGCCAAATTAATCTGAATAATTTATGAAAAGGTCATTTCTAAAGAGCCACATGTAATTAGTTCATTTCTGTTCAGTTCCACAGAACAGGCCAACAGGCTAACAGCACATTTAATGAGCATTGACTTGAGATGGTTCAGATCTATATAAAGCCTAGCCATATAGATATAATTATATCTGAATGCTGACAGGTGCTATGGCCACGGTTCTAGGACCACTGGGGTTTGGGGCAGTAGGAAAGAATGTCTGCTTTCCATGAGCATGAACAGGAAGTTCTGGCACGTAACACCGGCAAGAGGTCTATATCTGCCACCATATCAAGTTGGGGCGGCACGGATGGTGCAGTGGGTAGCACTGCCGCCTCACAGCAAGGAGGTTCTGGGTTCGAATCCCCGTCGGCCGGGGCATCTCTGTGCGGAGTTTGCATGTTCTCCCCGTGTCTGTGTGGGTTTCCTCTGGGTACTCCGGTTTCCTCCCACAGTCCAAAGACACGCACGTTAGGCTGATTGGAGAGTCTAAATTGCCCGTAGGTATGAGTGTGTGAGTGAATGGTGTGTGTGCCCTGCGATGGACTGGCGACCTGTCCAGGGTGTATTCCTGCCTTTTGCCCAATGTATGCTGGGATAGGCTCCAGCCCCCCTGCGACCCTGATCAGGATAAGCGGGTTCAGATAATGGATGGATGGATGGATATCAAGTTGGGTTAGCAATGTCTGAATTGAGTTTATTAATATTAGCTGGAATTTCACTAATCTGAGGCCTTCAGCATTTAAACTGTGCTGCAAGATTACCAGTGATGTCAGAGAAGATGAAAGCTCGCTGTGATGAACTTTATCAAATGTTTGAATTGCACGTTGCCGAGGCAACAAATTGGTATAGTCCCTATCTGCACTATGGATCACTATCTACATTACATGGTTTTGAAAGTCAATTCTGGGATGACATAAATCTTCTGTGTTATTAGGGGGGCATTTTTATATTATCTTTATTGATGCTTGTAGCATGCTTGCTTTGGTGCACTGTAGGGGGGGTATAGGTAAATGTGGGAGCCTTGCATTCCCTCTGACTGGGCTGTGCACTCTGGGAGAGCGTAGATACCAACTAGTACTCTTACCTGCCTAAGATCAGGCTTCATGTGAGTTAGGTAATAAAGATGGCTGAACAGTATGTCTCTATCTCCGTCTCTCACTGTGTGCTAATGGGGACGGAGCTGGGGGCCACATGACATCAGTGGGCCAGAAATGGTCCACACGCCGAGCTGTTTGCCCTCATCTGTCTTTGATAGAAGGTGTACATGCTGGGTAAAAAGTCAGTCCTTCATTGCATACTGGCATTTGCTCCCATGCAGCTGACTCAGCACATCCAGGCAGGGTGGAGCTAATCTGGGGTGCTGGACTGCAGACAGTGTGCACCACTGCAAACACGTATGTGTCCAGGACCCATGCCATTTCAAGAAGCAGAACTGAGATTTCGTTCTCCACTTTTGTCTGTCATGACAGCACACAATGACCGGTTTTGGTGGTCACATGATTTTAGACATCTCTCTCATTTCAGGTTATGTGAGGAGCTGTGCTACAGGGTCCGCCTAAATTCTGTGCTAAATTTGAGAAGCAGCGTGTGCTACTGGACATTACAGGCAGGACAGGCATGTGGAATTCATCTGGTAGGAGCACATGCTCATAGAGCTAAGCTGCTATTAAAAGACATCTATTGACAACTATTGCCCATGTGTATAGTCACATTTCACTTACCCCTGCGCCATTCAGCCCAGAGACTATTGCCCCTGTGTATGGTCACATTTCGCTAACCCCTGTGCCATTAAGCCCAGAGACTATCGCCCCTGTGTATGGTCACATTTCGCTAACTCCTGTGCCATTCAGCCCAGAGACTATTGCCCCTGTGTATGGTCACATTACATTAACTCCTGTGCCATTAAGCCCAGAGACTATCGCCCCTGTGTATGGTCACATTTCGCTAACTCCTGTGCCATTCAGCCCAGAGACTATCGCCCCTGTGTATGGTCACATTTCACTAACCCCTGTGCCATTCAGCCCAGAGACTATCACCCCTGTGTATGGTCACATTTCACTAACCCCTGTGCCATTCAGCCCAGAGACTATCGCCCCTGTGTATGGTCACATTTCACTAACCCCTGTGCCATTCAGCCCAGAGACTATCGCCCCTGTGTATGGTCACATTTCACTAACCCCTGTGCCATTCAGCCCAGTGAGAGACTGCAGTTGTGCTCTGTTAGGAGGCTGAATTTCACAGTACAGTATGATCTGTGCGTGTGAGTCTTCAGAGAAATAAAAGCACAGGACTGACTGCCTGCCCCACAGGCAGTGTGGATGCAGTTACAACAGGAAGCCATTTAGCAAACTGATTGTTCCATGAGCAGACTCACTGTCATTTCGTTTTCGTATATCTTTGTTCTACCCAATGATTCAGGCTAGACCGTTGGAAAAATATTGACTACTTTTTCACTTTTCTGCTAAAGTGGAGGCTGCTGCTGATTTTAATGCTTTCAGCAGTGTAGCTATATATTTACTGACCTATTGTCCAAGCCCTTTGTGATCCAGTTTGTCATAATTACAGAGACTAACACACACAAACACTGCTGCCAGGAATGCAAGGCAAACCATAATGTTTCAGCCAGGTAGGTCTTCATCAGGTGAAGTGTGCTGTAAAAATAGAAAAAGTAAGCATGAGTTGAGTAAAAGGTGTTGAACCTACTACATAAGGACACCAATCAGCTCACTTCAAAAATTGCATCTGCATTTCTGGAAGATGACGTTGAGGTTGGTGCACGGATTGTGAAACGGGCAAGAGTTTTTAGCAGTTTGGTTATTGGTTAGCATAGTTATTTCCGCACTACAGTTGAAGCAGTACCATAAGTACGTTTGCTTGTATTCAATGTAATGTAGGCTATAAATATACTTACACGCAGAAGGGCACGTGAAATCCTCTGTAGTTATTGTGATGTAGAGAACATTTGACCGTTAAAACCTGTTGCTCCAATGAAGTGCTGCGTTGTGCTGTCGATGTGATAGTGTCAAATGGATGGGACACTGCAGGCTGTGCCAGCGGCAGCTTAAGTCGGGCGCGGGCATTAGTGCAGAAAAACCGCCACTTATAATGCCTGAAGCCGCTGTTCGTCTGGTCGGAGCAGATCCTCGCGGTGTGACCGTCTCACAGAGACCCCTTTCATCGAATCGCACTGTCCGCACGCATACACGGCCGCTCCTGTCTTGAGGACAACCACATAGAGCTTGCATTTCACGCAACGAAATGGAGCGTGTCCTCATTTAATGGGAATCTAGGTCCGTTTCTCGTCTATCATTACATACATTTAAGTGTTAAAGGAGGAATGAGGTGTGCGTCAGCACCTTGGACAGAGATCGCAGAAGTTTTACTGTTTTACGGGAGACTACGGAGTAGAGATGGTATCTTCTTACTGCCCATTTAGAGTTGGCTTTATTGGAAGGTATTCAACGCTGGCAGCACTTAGCTTTACAGCTCTGATACCACTTAACTTCAGTGTAATTTTGCTTTGCTCTTTGCGTCTATGGAACAATACATACGCTCTATGCAGAGGATGTTCGATTAATAGCAACTGACATAGCCCATTTTTACCATGTTTTCTTTTTATTTTACATCAAATACTTTTATCCTGAGCTGTAAGGTAAGTTGACAAAATCTTCTGTCATACGCAAAACAATTGCCATAGCATTAAATATTGTGCAACCAACTATGCTGAACATGATATGTGACCGATATGCGTGGATGCACTGCAGGCAAATATAGTGCTCGAAAGCCACATAATTGTAATGTTCCTTTAAACACTGAGATCTTCAATGAAGATTGTCTGAATTTGAGCCCAAATAAGGAGATTTCAGACAACAAATGATGAAACAAAAGATAAACAAGCCACTTTGCCTCAATAACTTGACCTCTCCTGCAATCCAATGCAAAATCATAAACTTATGAAATATTACAAATTACAATACAACACAAACCGTTTATCTGACATGGCCAGGGCTTGTCCATGAGGATTAATATAGTTCATATGTCAAACGGTTTCCATAGACTAGAGCAGACACGGATTTAGAGCGGCGACCGGGAGGCAGCTGGGGAATGGTGCAACACTAGACAAGGAGAATTAACTCCTTCCTAGCACGCTAGGACAACACTTGCACCAGGTCAAACTACAGGCTACAGCCAATATCTGATTAATGCGTATGTTCTATGTGATTATTCAATCTACTTACATGTAGGCTAATGGTAAAAGCATTTATTATAAATGAAAAGGTTTTAAAATAAAATAAATAAAATCAAGGCATGATTATTAACCCTTATTGGATTCAAATTCGGTTACTTGTCTCGGTATTATCCCAGGAGGTTACCGGACAAGCTCCACAGTAATTTCCCTTTGCGTCAGTTGCACTTTTCAATTTATTCCGTCTTTTCTCAGAATTTACGCATTGTTTACATTTTTTAAGATCCTCTTCTAGGGACCGAATCTCTTGATTAACTAATTCGTACGCATACCGTCTATTTGAACCACTTTTACTCTAAGGGTTTGGGCTAGGCCTTACTGTTTACTATCCGGCTGCTGTGACAAGCTGCGACAGCTGAGACGCTTTCAGAGTCTTCTTTTGGACACGCGGCAGCTGATCTGGCAACAGAAAAGGGACACGTAACTTCAGAGGACAACACTCGCCTCAAGGCAGCTGTCACTTGGACAAGTACTGCGGATGAGTAAACTGCGAACAGAACGCGCAAAACGTTATCCCGTGACAGTTATGGTCCTTCGCATGAGAAAGTAAAGTTGACTGGTTTATAGAATGGACTCAATATGTTGTCCAGAAAAGAACTTATTCCTGAAGACTACGTACTCACACGATTGGCAGAGGATGTGCAACAACCTAAATGTAAAGCCAAGACGAGAAAGGCTAGGTTCGTGGCCAAGAACGGAAGATGCAATGTGGCCCACACGAACATTAGGGAGCAAGGACGGTTTCTGCTAGATGTGTTCACCACTCTAGTGGATTTAAAATGGATACATACGCTTATAATATTTACAATGTCTTATCTATGCAGCTGGTTGCTGTTCGGGATGATCTGGTGGCTCGTGGCTTTTGCGCATGGGGACCTACACCAGCAAAGTCCGGATTTCATCCCGTGCGTCACAAGTGTTCATTCCTTTGCTTCGGCGTTCTTGTTGTCAATCGAGGTGCAAGTGACGATCGGTTTCGGGGCCCGCATGGTCACAGAAGAGTGCCTCTCTGCCATCATTACACTCATCGTTCAGAACATCGTGGGTTTGGTCATTAATGCCATCATGCTCGGGTGCATCTTCATGAAGACGGCTCAAGCCCGTCGCCGCGCGGAGACGCTCATCTTCAGCAAGCACGCAGTGATTGCCCTCCGAAACAACAAGCTGTGCTTCATGATCCGACTTGGGGACCTCCGAAAGAGCATGATCATCAGCGCCGCGGTCAGGATGCAGGTGATCAGAAAGACCATCACTAACGAGGGGGAGATGGTCCCTCTCGACCAAATAGATATTCAGACTGACAACCCCATCGGGACGAACGGTATATTTTTGGTTTCCCCTCTCATTGTATGCCACGTAATTGACAAAAATAGTCCTCTTTACGATCTTTCAGAATACGACTTGCAACACGATGACATAGAGATCATTGTAGTGTTGGAGGGTGTGGTTGAAACAACTGGCATCACAACCCAAGCTCGAACATCATACCTGTCGGAGGAGATACTTTGGGGGCGCATATTTAAGCCCACAGTCTCGGAAGATGACGGCGTGTACGCTGTGGATTACTCTAAATTTGGGGCCACGGTCGACGTGCATACTCCTAGCTGCAGCGCGAGGAAACTAGATGAGATGGGAAGCTTTTTTCAATTTCAAGAAAACCAAGTATGGTCCAGAGAGTCCACCAGGAGACGCAACCGGCGTTCTCACGCGAAAAGGAATAGCGTTACCCAACCGCAAAACTGGTAATTCTATCGGATTTTTGCTACAATATTTATCTTAGGATCAGTTTTTTCTAGAAGGGATTTAAAAAAAACGAAATATATATATGTGAAATAGCGTTTTAACCACGCGACATTATCTTGTACAAATCATTGTAAAAATGTGTGCATTATTGAACTCGTTTACGCTCAACTTGAGGTATGGCTGTGGGGCGAAGTTTCTGCGCTGCATGAATTTAAGCCATTTATATTGAAATGCATTCTGTATTGAATTATATGAATTGCGTGTCCACTTGCCTAAATTGTGTTGTTACACATCTGCTCTTGGTTCTGTAATGTGAATGCAAGTAAAACACATTTACATTTAGAACAGTAAAATACTGATATACAAATTAGCTAAGAGTAAAACAATCGGGGGTAATTAGCACTTTTTTTTCTGACGTTGGAAGCATGTCATTTTCTGCATCTCCAGGAATTCTTAAACGTTTATTTCCAAATAAAATAAAATAAAATAAACATTTGCTATACATGTTATTCAGAGTATTTAATTGTGCCTGAAATAACTCTTACAAATATGAATTACTTATAATCCACATAACTTTAAAAATTCCATCGCGTGGATCCTGATAGTTGTCACTAGTTCTTACATTAATATTGGCTTACCTTGCACTTCTGCCACCTAGTGGAACAGATATTCAGTCTAGTGGAATTAAACATGTAAACCGGCCGTCATTCAAACCACACACACGCATGCGCACGAGTTATACTTTTCTTGCAGCAGTACATCCAAATGAAAAATACATCAAGGATTCAATGATTTAACACAGAGGAGCTTGAAGTGCCATTTTTCTTTTATTAGGTTATAATTTGCAGAGCTTAAAATATTTAATTGCTTTAACTTAGATAATTAAAATACATAAAAATGAAAGCCAGAAATGAAGAACCCTGCAAATGTCAAAACAAATAAAAATAAATAATGAGAAAATAAATCCACCCTCCACAATGGAGGCTATCCCGATATAACCCCCCTTATCCCGACAGAAACCCTGATCCCAATACAATCCTCTATCCTGACAAAATCTACTGTCAAATGACAACTTTACTCTCTCTGTGGTTAGCTTAATTACATAGCGTGTTAAGTCTGTATACTGTATAAATACAGGGTTTCCATTACTTTAATAAATTCAGACCTTTATAACCATTTAAAAATGATTATGAACCAAACCAAGATTGACATGTCCTTAAGATAGGGGGACAAGGGGTTCTTCCGCAACAGGACAGTGGGCTCATTCCAACAGTTTCAAACATCACCCAGAAGCCCTCCCCAGGCCCCCTCTCTCTCAGCTGTGCTTCTAGCCTGCTGGGACCAGCACCACACTAGGAGGGTGTGAGGATTTGGGGGAAGCCTAGTTTTGGAAGGGGGCGGGGTGGGGAATGCGTTTCATCCTCCACCACCTGACCTGGAGCACAGCAAAAGCAGGCGTGTCAATCAGCAGACAATGGCAATGTCTTTGTCCTCATGGCCCGGCTGCGCTGGAGGTCAGACACCACCGAAGAAAAAGAAACACGACCCACCACCCCACCAGCCCCGTGTCCCACACTGGATCTCTCACAGAGGGACGTAATGAGAGCTCTCTGCCTCTCTGCTCTACTCCCTCTCTCAAGCAGCATTACAGGGAGGAGGGCAGGACGTTAGGAGTCCGGCTACGCTACCACACGGGGACGCTAACGCAGAGAGGACAGCGCTTTCCCCAGCACTGCTGGAGTGGCCATATCTCTCCCTCACCCTGAGCCTGAGCTGAGACACTCCCCGAACATTCAGGAGAAGAAGAGAGCGGAATCACTCCACGCTCCACGCCCTCACGGGAGGGCAGGATGTTCCACACAACGATTAAAACGTCAAACTTTTTCAATAACACCCTAATGATACCATTACATGACAGTATGTCTAAAAGGGGCTGTGCCACCGTCCCATTGGTGGATGCTGGGAGGTGAAGCGGTAGAGAGACAGGAAGAGTGTGAACACACCGTGTCCCCTGAAAACCAGAATAACATTTCAACAAAACAAATCAAAACAGAGAAAAGAAAAAAAAAAAAAAAAAAACACCACATGGTTGGTTTCCTACTGAAAAGGCTGGGTAGGTGGCAGGATGGGCCTGGGGGGGCAAAGCTAACGCCAATTCCTGCTGGCGTGACTGCCCCCTGCTGGCGGCTCCCGGCGGCGGGCAGTGTGCGAGTCCTGGGCTGAGTCCTCCCTGCACGCTGGGCTCATCTCTCGGTCACATGGTTCTGTGCGCTGGGGGACGGGGGGGCGCTCAGGGCCTCGGAGAGGTCGTCCATGATGGCCGTCTCCTTGGCCTCCACCAGGCCGAACTCCCGCACGAAGACCATGAAGTGCGTGTACAGAGTGTTCAGGTGCCCCTGCAGCTCCAGCGCCACCGTCTGGCCGAAGTGGGCCCAGTAGATGTGCGCCAGGACGTGGAACAGGTACCGGCACACCTTCTTCACCAGGGACTCAAACGAGTTCGGGAACTCCTTACCTGCACGAGAGTGATGCAAGGAGAGTCAGTGCGCTCTAAACCTTCCCGATGCAGGTTATTTAACAA
The DNA here is from genome assembly GCF_963514075.1 of Conger conger. NCBI lineage: Eukaryota > Metazoa > Chordata > Actinopteri > Anguilliformes > Congridae > Conger > Conger conger. Next base: position 12,467,364 of record NC_083765.1, read on the forward strand.
TCCACAGTCATGGAGGGAAAGTATCATGCCTGTTTTTGAGGTTTCTGGATAAATGTAATTTAATGAATGATGATCAATACTCCAGTCTTCATTAATGAAGGAATCCCAGACAAAAAGGTGCTCATTGGGTAAACTGAAGGGTCTGTTAAGGTTTAGCAGCTACGGTGTTTCAGACTGAACACAAGGGGGAGTGCTGCTTTAAAACTCACCATATTTTGTGGGAAAGATTTCTTCGTCTGTCACCAGCTTCTGCACCATGCTCATAACGAAGTCCACATACTGGGGCGCGGTGCACTTGGTCTTCTTCCCCCTCTCATCATACCAGTAGTATATCCTGGGAGAGAAAGAGAGCAAGGCGTCAGAGAGCCAGAGGGGAACTTACTAGAAGATGAGCCCTCCTGACATACGCACATAGCGTGGAGAGCTGTGTCTGAGCCCCTGCATTCCCACAGATAACGCTGACGTTTTAAACCCTCGACGTTGTTCACTCACTTCTCCCAATAAATCACAGCACCAACCCTCTGAGAGGATCTGGGTCCAAGCAGCTTTCTTTTTCATAAGTGTATTTTGATGAAGAGGGTTAAATAATGTATTTAATGAGATAAAGGACTGCAGGTGAGTAGTCTGGCCAGCAGAACCCTGTGCGCGTGTGAAGTATAAATGCGGCTGTGGGTGCCTGTGTATGTGTGTGTCTCTGTGTGTATGTGTGCCTGTGTGCATACGTGTGCGCGCGTGTGTGTGTATGTGTGTATGTATGTATGTGTGTGTGTGTCTGTGTGTGAGCGTATGTATGTATGTGTGTGTGTGTGTGTGCGTGTGCGTGAGCACGCGTGTGCGTGTGTGAGCACGCGCGTGCGTGTGCGTGTGTGAGCACGCGCGTGTGTGTGTGTGTGTGTGTGTGTGTGTGTGTGTGTGTGTGTGTGTGTGCGCGTGCGTGAGAGCACACGTGTGTGTGAGTGTGCGTGTGTGTGTGAGAGCACACGTGTGTGTGTGTGTGTGTGAGAGCACACGTGTGTGTGTGGGTGTGTGTGTGGGTCTGCGTGTGTGTGCGTGTGTGTGCGTGTGTGTGGGTTGCTGGAATGCAGACTGAAGCCCCTCTTTAGAGACCCGCTGACCCCGGCTGGGATTAGGCTCAGGCCAGAGCATACCAGCCGGCCCACGGGAGGAAAGGGAGGCGTGAGACGACAGACTACAGCGTAATTACGCCTGTGTGGCTCTCATCAGATCTGAGTCCTGCCCCAGTGCTGCAGCACACTGACCTGCACTAACCACACTGAGCCAGGAGGGGGCACAAGAGAGCCAACACATTCACCCACCAACAGGACTGCATGTGACATAACTCTACAGTAACAGACCCAGTGGGGAGGGGTTTAGAGCCTGTGTTATTATTTATGTACCCTCAGTGAAAGGCCGGAATGGGAGGGGAAAGGTTGGGAATGTGGAGGGAAAGGGAGATCTGAAGCTCCCCCAGGTGGGGCACATCCGGGCTCCAGCTCCAGAGCGCCAGGAAGAGCAGAATCCACCTGCCCGGGGGCTGAGCCTGTCCCCAATCCTGACGGGACGGGGCGCGATGGCGGACAAACACTTTCCCAGACACCTTACATTCCTACCATCACCCCCCCACACACACAACCCCACCGACATACAACCCAATCTGATCAACTGTAAATCTAATTCCCCTGCACCAAGCGTGGGAGTCTAGAACAGGCATTCCAAAGGCGGAAAGATGTCTGCTCTTCTCACACCCTCGCGTTTCCTGGTGTGATGACTGTGTGGAAAGTACATTTTTAATCTGCAGATGATCTGGTTTTTCCAGGCCTCTTGCACCTAAGCCACTGCAGACCTGACGGAGGTAACCAGTCAGGCAAAGGCACACCTGTGAGTTTTCCCCAATTTATGCAAAACACCTGCAATTCAGCGAGTGTATGACGTCCAAGTCAGCCCAGATTAACACTTCCTTCAGGGATGTCTCGCCCCAAATTACAGTAGCGCCAATGTGCAGGTTTTATTAGCGTCATTTATTATACAGGCGGCCTTCAGTGAGGAGGAAGAGGATGTTTTTATATAACCCAGCTCTTTCCACCTTTCACTCACAACACACACACAGAGCAGGGGGACCAACCAGCCTGTGTTTGACATAAAACAAGCTAATTTTATACTTGATAGAAGAAAAAAAAAAGTAGGATTTTAAGTCATATTACAAGACTAAAACTTGCCAAAACAGAATTGTTTTTGCAGTGCACATCCACCAAAGCGTGGGATATTAATAACCAGGAACCAGTAAATGTTTGAGTTTCCTTCTGGGGGACAAAAGTCTCAGGGTTTCTCCTGAGGCCAGCGTTCTGGGCGAGGACAGAGGTGCATTAACGGCCCCGGCAGGAGGCCGTGGGGTACGCCGGAGCTCTCTCCACTCAACCCGGGCTGACAGGAAACGGCGAAATGAAGGTACTCACGTATTGCACGCTGTCATGGCATGACACGTGTCCGCGGTGCAGAACTCTGAGATCGTGCTGTACTGCAGATTTATGAGGTTGAAGAAGGTCGTCGCTGGAGGAGACAAAAAGAACACAGAGTGAGACGGGCACCGAGAACTGGCCAATCATATCAGGCCACATAGGTCATGTGACCGCATGGCCTTGCTGAGGGTGGGGTTTTCTTATTCTCATGCATGTGTAAACTGAGGCTGCTCCATACGGTGAGAAACCCCACTTTAACACCTCAGTGGCATCGGACAGGGGCCAAATACAAACACAAGCATACTGACTCTCGTTTACTCTCTCACGCAAACATCACTGAGCTACATCATGAATCTCAGCGCTCACTGTGGAATTACACACCTACTACAAGACCCAGCTTGAACAAGTGTTATGATTCTAATGGTTATGGCTTATTAAGTCCAAGGCTGGACTTTGGACAAAAGATCAAAAGTGCATGAAGAGTCACAGCCAAGTTATGATTACAGTAAAAATGACTACACTCTAGTCTAGTCTAGGGAAGCAGCTTCAACACATCCAAATTGGACAGGAAACACAGCTTCTATCAAATAAAACTTCTATCCTGGTTACAGTACTTCAGTCTTCCTGACTTGCATACGGTAAGCCTAACTTATCAGCTTAGTGACACATACCATTAGCCTAGTTTTGACTAAAGTGCCTTTGAGTTTTGCATTCTGAATACTGACACTGTAAAATGCAAACTCTGAAACTTCATATGAACCCACATAGAGTTCAGATGAACTCTCTTGGCAAGAGCCCCACAGATAGAGATACAGATATAGAGGCAGAAAACATAAAAATGTGACATAATGTAATCTAGTGGTTCTAAACCCTGTTCCTGGAGATCTACCGTCCTGTAGGCTCTCACTCAAACCCTAACAAGCACAGCTCATTCAACAGCTTGAGTCATGTTGAGCTGAAAATGGATTAAATCAGGTGAGCCAAATTAGGGCTGAGATGAGACCCCAGAGGAAGGAAGATCTCCAGGAACAGAATTGGGCTGTGGGTGTATGCGTGTGACTGTGTGCGTGTGTGCCTGTGTCCGCTGACGGAAGCCCATCTCCGGGGAGCAGTCTGTACATGAGCGTGTAAGGCCAGTGTTAATGATGCCAATGCTAACGAGCCGCTGACGTCAGCTCATCTCTCGGGAGCAGTCTGTAGATGAGCGTGTAAGGCCAGTGTTAACGATGCCAACGCTAACGAGGCGGGGACCTACTGTTGCTGGCCAGCCATTCGTTGAGGTCAATCTCCCGGGGCAACACCACCAGCTCCTTCAGGTGGAAGTCGATGACGCGCACCTTGGTGTGCTCGGGCTCCAGGTACGGCTTCTTCTCCTCCACGATCGGCTTCTTCCCATTGGGCTTCGTCTTCGACTTCCTGCAGGGAAACAGCGGGAGGGCGCGCTCAGCATGAAGTGTCACATGATGCAGCAGCCATCCTCCATGTCCAGTGTATTCTGACACCGAGGCATACAGCTCTAAGATACAGGTCAGTCTTATTAAACTAAGAATGAGTGTTGTAAATATTTTATTTTAATATTCTCTAGCAGCCGGAGATCCGGTATACAAAACCTGCCTCTTTCACCCAAAGCACTGTTTGGAGCAGCAAGTGCCCGAGTAGATCTCTAAAAACACTGGGGCTGAAGGGTACTAATAATGGTAACAACGCAGATTTACTATTACCATTTAATATTATTGTCATCATTTATTTACCTGCCAACTTCTGGCCTTATTTCAGTAGCCTGGTGTCACCCCCACCCCCCATCTGTCCACACAGGCCCAAGTCTTCCTGTTTTAGGACTGCAATCCCTAAATCAACCCCCCACCCCACCACGGCCAACTGTACCTGACCCACAGCCACCGACTCGCACCCTATTCAGCCAAGGCACGACCCGCTAACAGCCGCTCCGAGCTCAGCGGCTATAAAGAGGCCTGTGTCTCTCACCCAGTCTGTGTGCACAGCTGCTGCTAAACCCACCCTGCCCAACTGCCTCTCATTAGTAAAGGAGTGGTCTGGTCAGAGCCTTGCGTGTCAGACAGCAGCAGCGCCTGGACCTGCCCCAGGTCATGGCCCACAATGCACTTCTGGCTCTGCTCCTTCGCTGGCTACTTCATTGGTTTCTCTGCCTCTTTCCCTCTGGCTCTGCTACAGTGTGTTGGTTGTTTGAGGACACAGGAGTGGCAGAACGCTCCCAGAATTCATTCGCAGCGCTTTTGTTGAGCTGATTTCCGGTCTCCGCATCCCCCTTGTTTAAATACATCGCGTGTTCCCTCGAGTTTCCTCCTCGTTAAAACAAACGCTCCAGCCTTCGACAACACCGTAGCCACACGTAGGGACAAGGAAAAAAACCCCTCCCTGATAGCGCTCCGGGCTTTCTGGGGGAGCGAAGCGCACACAACTGTACCCCAGCTGTTTTTTATCTGACAGGAAAGCGAGGTGCCAGAGCGCACAGTGACCGCGAACAAACAGCAGCAGGTGTAAAGCTAGCAGCGCTAGGCTAAGGTACGCTAGGCTAAGAGCGTGGCACATGCCAGAGCTGCTGCCTGCAGGCCCTCAGCGTGTCTGTAGACGCGTGTGATAAACACACGTGACGGGACGGCATCGCCTGAGCGGAGGAGGAGATCCGGACAGGGGTCGGCCGTCGGGGAGGAGCGCACAGCTCTGCAGCTGCCCAGGCAGTGAGGGACAGAGAGGCTGGCTGGAGCCAGCTGCAGGCCTGGAGGCTCCAGCACTTCAGCTCCCAGACTCCCCTGCAGCGACTGACTGCCACAGCTGCTTCAGGCCTGGAGTGGCACTCTGGTTCCAGCACAGCCAAACTCTCAATCCCAACAGCAGCAGCTCTACAGCACTCCCTGCAGCTGGGGTATCAACTCAGTATCAACTTCTGGTTAAAGCCCAGACATATCCGGAAATGAACCATCTAAAATCTGAATGAATACAGACTGAACTGCTCTAAAAAAAACCTGACTGTAAAATCCACAATGTACCCAGCAGCATAGTAGAATATGGATACGACCAGTGTCTGTATTTGTTCATTTGCGGGCAGCCATTTGAGGAGTAGAGGAGCAGGTAAGAGCAGTAGACGGATGCGGATGTAAGCGGAGTTAACCAGGCGGGAGCGGCTACATTCCAGCGGGATTAGGGCACGTTCCGTGCGTGTCCCGTTCTGTCTGTGGCCCCTCCACCGAGGCCTCTGGAATTCACCGCACAGCCCTCGCTGGCGGGGCCGAGTGTTCCGGACACACGCAGGGTCCCCCCCGCGGCCCGCCCGCCCGGTCTGACCACGCCCGCAAAAACGGCAGGTGGCGAACGACCCTGCTGAAGACGTGCTTTGCCGGGCAGTAACAGGCAGGGAGAGTCTTCAGCTCAATGCCCACGGCACCGTTCCCATAAGGGCTAATGGCCGTGAGGTAAATGACGGGACTCCGTGCCTGATGCATCATGGGGGCTTTAGAAATTGTGGTTAGTAGGCTTGGTGATGCAAGGTTTTTCTCCACCGCTCCTGGCCACATCCAACGCTCACTGTGCTCACATTAGCAGGACAGCGTACGGATTCCAACATGCCTTTTATGGCCAAGATTTTTCCACAGGAGACTGTTGCTGGGAGAAAGAGCACAGGCGGGAGGAGAGAGGGTAAGGGAGGGGGGAGGGGGGTGCCAGAGAACTGCGGCCAGCAGGGAAGTTTTCTTTATGCTAAAAGTACAAAAGGCCCCACAATTTGCCCGACTACCACACAATTCACCAACTGAGGTAGTTTCTGGGGAATCAAAAAAAAAAAAAAAAAAAAAAGGAGCAATAAATGAATACTTTATAAAAAACTTTAGGAACAGGATTAGGGAGGTGGCATTTGACATGAACACAAAGGATTTTTCGCCCACAACAAACAAAAGTATTTAGTCCTGCACTCACATGCACAGGAACGCAAGCATGTGGGCTCATGCACGCACACACACACAGACTGGCACACACACACACACACACACACACACACACACACACACACACAGGAACACAAGCATGTGGACACATGCACACACACAAACAGGCACACACACAAACAGGCACACACACACGCACACGCACGCACGCACGCACGCACGCACACACGCACGCACACACGCACACACGCACACACGCACACACGCACAAACAGGCACACGCACGCGCGCACACACACACACACACACACACACACACACACACACACACACACAGAAGTTGAAATGGCAGTGCCTCCAGACCCCAGTGCTGTAACAGTTTAGCGCATAGCTCAGCAGTGGCACATGCTTGTGAACAGCACTCAGGCTCCAGAGGAACAGAAAGAGGAAGGGCCAAACACAGGTTGCTTTGGTAACTGGGGGGGCGGGGGGGCTGATTTATTGGCACCATTTGTCCCCTCGACAGCCTGCAGCAGTGCACTTCCCCGTGCCGGGAACAGAGAAGGGGCAGCGTGCCAGGGGTGGGGGCAGGGGCAGGGAGCCGGGGTGGGGGCAGGGAGCCGGGGTGGGGGCAGGGTGCCGGGGTGCGGGGCAGAGGGCCAGGGAGACGGCCTCAGGTGCCTCGTACTCCAGGATGGAACTAGGGAGCGGGGGGGGGGGGGGCAGGCTTGGCCTCCTGTTCAGATCAGGCTTCTGTTCCAGAGCCCAGCTAATACAGGCCCAGAGCAGAAGGACAAGCATCACACAACATCAGCCCAGATACACCTAAGAGGTACAGACCCGGACAGAGACACAGACAGAGAAACAGACACATAGACACAGACACAACATCAGCCCAGAGACAGAGAGACAGACAGAGAGACAGAGAGACACAGAGACATAGGGCCAGGGCCAGACAGAGCCCTTATGGCTGGCCTATGATTAAATCCATGGGGTTATTCTGACGACCTGCTGAATGAGCAAGGGCTAAAAATATCTCCCCCGCAGTCACAGCCCCGGAACACACAGAAAAGCAGACCGCGTCCAGACTCCCATTACGGCTCTGTTTTTAATTACCGCAATCACAGCATCTGGGTTCCGCTCACGGAAAACACACAGAACATCCACTTAACACATCCTTGTGCTTCTCAAGAGTAAACGAAAATTCCCTTTGAAAAAGTTTTTCTTTGAAATGTGAAGTTTGCGTCCGTTCTGAAAAACGGGCTCATGGCACCCCCGCCCCCTCCCAGCAGTCAAAACTGCAGAGATTCCAGCACTGACCTACACGTCTCACTTAAACGTCAGGAGGCAGAGCGAATACAGATTCCTGCCTTTATTGCAGTGTTACGCAACCTTGGACGTCTGGTTGGACTTGTACGAAATGCCCTTATTGGACATCATTTCTTTACTTTCTTTATGCCTTTATTGCAGCGTTACCTCTTTTAAGTCTAAGAAATGTAAGACCTCCTTTAAACGCAAGACTTTTTTTATTTAATGTGAGAAATGCTTTCATTGGCTCCTGTCGCCCAGGCAGTGGCGCCCAGCCTCTGATTGGTGGAGGCCCAGCGGAGTGGAAAGAGAAGGGGGGGGGGTTCCCGTTGGTCTCATACTGAATTAATCAGCCACCCCATAATAAGCGCTGAACCCCAGGGCCCCAGGGTGGGCGCGGCGACCTCAGCGCTGCCAGAACGCACCGCGCACGCCTCCGCCCCGCTGCGTAGCCGTGAGCCAGCGGCCCACACAAGCCTCGCCTGTCCCTCGCTCCGCGACGCAGCGTCTCAGCGACCGACGTGAGGAGCTCTCCCCGGCCCGCGCGGCTGAAATTAGCCAACGGGCCGCTCCCGTTTTAAGGACAGGAATAGAACTCGTCACGGTTAAGCGGAGAGGTAAAAAGCAGGGGTACAAACGCTCACGGGTTCGAAATGAATGCGGCGCCAACCTGTTTTCAAGATTACAATGCCAGCTATTCCAACAATCCTGAAAGACGGCAACCTGCAACGGTCAGGTGACCTTCTGAAGAAGAAAACAGATGAAACAGGATGTGTATAAAAAGAAGTCGAATGTTTCCCAGAATAGAAGCAGAGCAATGTGGGCCAACCAGAATAGACACGGATGGCTGGAGGCCAGCCTTTCAGAACGTGGAAACTATGAAAAACAAGCACACCTCACTCGTGCACAGTATGTACAGCACTATGCAGAAAGCTGCTGGTCCGGGTTAGTCGACAGCAGAGACGCGCACAGTGGAGGGCTGAGACAGGCACATGAAGGTGTGTTTGGTACAGGACCGACGGCGCGGGGGTGGGTTGGCGGGCCCAGAGAAACAGCGCCCTATTCTACCGCGCAGACTGAGAAACGCAAATGTGGAGTCGCTCACCACTGAACGCCAGGGCTCTGGAACCGCCGTTTAGCTCCCCATTATAGAAGCGGTGACCGGGCCTTTTCCACGAAAAACCGCAGGGCCGGGGGAGACGCCAGGGCTGTCATTAGGGCGCTAAAACGAGGCTGGACGAGCTCCAGGCGTAACGCAGCTCCGCTCGCTGCCCCGGGCCGCTGCAGACCGTGTGGGAGCTCAGGGGAGAAGCCAGGTTTCCACACCGAGCCCATGAAGCAAATTACAGAACGGTTCAAGTCCTCGGCAAGCTCCGCTCCTTCGCAGTCAGGGACCCATGAAAACTCCACATTAAGCTACACCACAATTACTGCTGACCAATCATTGAAGCAATGTAATATGCCTAAATCCATGAAAAGGATCACCCTTCAGGTTTTTATAAAACCAAGACATAGATATTACAGTATTCTAGATACAAAATCTTGGCCTAAACTACTAAAATATTGCCGTTTTCAAGTAATTTGATTTTTCCATAATCTCAGGACATGTAAGGACTACGAAAGTCGTATTTAATACGGCACAAAACAATTCCATGCACAAAGCTGAGCCATGGGGTTGGCTGAGGAGAGCCAGACCCATCTCTGATGCCACCTGCAGCCCCACACACAGGACATCCAGCTGGGACAAACCCGACAGGTCAAACCGACAGCAGTTCACTGACCGCTTTGTTAATAATGTCCGACTGCGCTTCTGCCACTGAAACGGCCATATTATTTATCTGCTTAGCAGACACCTTCATCAGGGCTGAGTTACAGAGCTGGGCGTGCTTCGGGCCGTATGGCACGGAGTGTGCCGGAACCTCACGGGCTGACTCAGCCGCCCTGCAGACCTTCAGACGGCACCATCAGCGCGCAGGGCCGTATCGCTGTGACAGGAACACACCGGAGAGCCAGCTTTCAGCTGCAAGGCCTTCCTGAAGGGAGGGCAGCCTTCAACAAGACCACATTCAAAGACTTACTTTTCCAGGACAAGTCGGGTTTGCTTTTGCAGCCCCAACAATGAGGCTGCATCAGTGAGACAGCTATTTGGACCCGCACGTATTCAAACCTTGCGAAAGTAATACAAATGATATTAATCGCATAGTGTTTTAAGCCACCCTTATTCATCAAGTTGTATGTGCAGTAGAGAGCTACGTGACTGCTTTGGATGCATTAAGTGCTCACCACACCCTCCGCCTGCTAGATGCATCAGTGCCTTGGCACACACGTGTCACGTCTTCCTGAGGAAAGAAACAGGACTGCTGTCTCAGGTCATACAGCAGCGAACACGACTGCGTGCCCAACCGCTGCGCTTTCGGGAATTCAGTCCTGCCCATTTCACTGAAGGTGGAGCGTCAATTACTGACAAAGGGAAGAGGCGGTTCGCTTTGAAGTGGAAAGAAGTCGGCCTACTATAAATAGACACAACATGTGAAAAAAAGCAGTGCGATTGGTCAATTCAGCAGTCTTTCCTGAGAAGGAAAAACAGTGGAAGATTTTGTTTCTTTAGAACATAACTTTAGTACATAACTGCTGTACTGGGAAAGCTTAGCCAAAAGACATTATTCATTCCATGAAAAAGTTGTGAAAGTCACAAATGCTCCTTTTTACAACACAGATTATGTGAAAGCAGGGATCACATCAGATTCTGCCGAGCTCTGCCACTGGCAATGTGCAAGACAATATTGTCCAGTAACCTTAAATTAAAATGAATACAGTTGATTAGTTTGTTTTTTTTAAATACTTCATCTCACATTTGGAAGGCTCAGTCACACACATGAACACTCACTGCTGTAACTGCTGTCGTTTGGGGACAACGGAGAGGAACACGTCCTCCTCCAAAGCCCAAATAATGCCATCGCCACTCACTACACTGCAGGTCACAGGCCCACAGGTCACAGGTCGCACACCACAGAGCCGGAGGAAAGCGCTTCACGTACGCCAGCAGGGCTTCACGTACACCAGTAGGGCTTCACGTACACCAGCAGGGCTTCACATATGCCAGCAGGGCTTCTGGCACAAAGAAAAACCGGTTTCCCTGAAGACACAGCGCTGCAGGGACATCATCTACAGAGACCCGCCGCAGGGTCGAACAACATGACGTGACACAAAATTACGCAGGAATGAGGAGACTGCTGGTGTCAGGAGCTTAATGAACTTTAAGCTCTGAGATGAGTATCAGCAGAGGGTCTATACACACAGAGCCATCGTGTCTGGCCCCATTTCACAATCTCACACCTTCGCCCAGGAAAATCAGGCAGCTGTCATTAACTGCAGCCGTTTATCTGAGGCAAAGCCCCAGGTTCAGAGAGCGTTTTTACAGCACAGACACCCGTCCTGCATGTGAGCACCTTTCACCATTTATCAGTTACAAATGTGGAATGAAATGCAGACCAATTAAAAGCTGTTTTTTTTTTTATATGAATGCATTCATCATCATTACCCATGTTAAATAAAATGGACTGTGCTCTAATTTAATTCCCTGTTTGTTAAAATCAGGGACACAGATCAAATTCAGATGAACTCGGGAAACACCTGCACCCCAACATTTTATTTAATGGCATTTTAACTTGTGCAAATAATTACTTTGCATTTGCACATATTTAGAATAAAAATTACAATGATTCTTGCAACAACAACAACAAAATGGGCTGACTGGTGGCACTGCTTACTGTAGAGCACTTCCACTTACAGGCGATCTATACAGTTATACAATTTAAATTATGCTATTAATTAAGCAGGTAGTGCACATAGGAAGAAGCTCAAAATCACCTAATTTCAGAATTAAGAACTGCAAGACTGCAGTTGGGATCTAATTATGCACTGACCCAGTTATGGAAAGCATTAGAGACGACTCGTCTTGGATCCACATCCGTTTATTACAGGATTGTAAATATTTACTATTTGCAAGCCACCAAGTAACTGCCTTTCGTTAAAGAAAAAAAACACACACTGTAGGCTGTACACAAATTGATTTATGGGAGACACACCTTCATGCCTTAGAATTAAAGCCCTGCCCCAATCCTCATATTACAATTTTCGGAACTATTTCCTTGTGTAGGTTATTTTATAGTATACAATAATATTACCGTCAACGGCAGGATATGATTAATAGATATCATCAAATCAATTGCCCGACATCTCATACGGAACAAAAACATTTACTTTCGTGTTTGTTATTGTACAGCCATTAGTGCGTAAAGGGGCTCTTCTAAAAAATGTGGTTTAGAAGAAAAAAACCACATTGTTTTTAACCCTGCTTGTTGGACGCACGGTAACCTATGCCTGCGCTAGACATTATATTTTTGATTGCATGTAGCACGCAATGCTTCATTAGCGTACTTTACAATTTAATCAGTATATTCACAGCGGGGAAATAATACAAATACGTCGGTCCCGAGCCAGTTTTTGCCCAACTGTAAACTTCTACAGTAACATGGAGCATGCTGACCTGGCACTGATGCGCGAATTACAAACTTCATGACGCCGACATGCCGTACGAGTTTAATACACGTTGTATCTGACATAGTAAGCAAGCCATATGCAAATACACTTTATCAACTACAATTAATATTTACCTCAAAACTTTGCCGAATGCCTGAAGAACCATTTTACAGCTCAGTCCGCTTCTAGCGCTTCTTTGGGAGCGCTTACTCGTGCTATCTACTGAAAAGGCACAGTGATCTCCAACCATGGTAACGGCAGAGGGTTCCGAAAATGGCACTTTTTCTGTCTTCAACTCACTCACTGGTCAAATGAATACAAACCGTCTCTTCTTTCCCCTTTCAAGTGACAGGCAGATTTTTCCCTTCAAGGAGGGCTGTCCTAAACTCGCCCACAGCCTATCACTGCAGATCAGGCGGAGCTAGACAGTTTGAGGAACTTTTTACTGAGCTTCACTGTAACACGCATCGAGTCTACTTAATTTCGCTGCAATTAACACGCGGTGTTTCAATGGCAAAATGTTCTTTTCGTGAAAGGAAATTGAAACATGCCGTTTAGAATAAGAGCTCTTTATGGCCCATAACTACAATGTGGGGACAGAGACATTTTACAAGACCATTAAAACTAAATACAAGTTTTAAGAAATTACTAATAGAACCATTTATTATATGATCATGCTTGCACTCGAACATACAAAACAATGTTTACTGCCCAAGAATTTTGTGATAAAGTACTTAAGAAAATTACTAGGAGCAGTAATTTCCAACACTACAAATACATGCATGCGTTTCTAAAATGATTTTACAAAATCATTGAAGACTATATAAAAAATTTAAAAAAGGTTTTGTTTTTTTTTAAAGATACTTTATATGCATAGCCAGCTAAGCCCAGAGAGATGTATTCGTTAAATTAAATTATCATTTTTCCTGGGTAACTGTTTTGCACACCAATAACACAACTACATTCCACATTTTACTTCGGTTGTCATACGTTTCCGAAGAAACCATATTCCGTTTGAATCCGGTCTGAATTCGTCATGCTTCCAAAGAACGGACACTGATGTCAGGCTAACTTGTGTAAATATCGTTACATCCACGAATAATCTAGTTATGAAGAGCAGTATATCCTCAGAATTTATTGATTTAAAAAATGTATAAATTTAAATTCCGGATCCTCATTTATAAGCTACGAGATGCCTAGGTTTTGGTCAAAGATTCAAGTGAGTTTACTTGCAGTGCTCATAGTGACCCGCATTAGGCATTGAAACGTCATAAAATAAGCTATAGCCTAACATTGGTTATAACTTGACTTCCTAGTTAGCCTACGTTGCAGATGTAGGAAGATTTACTGCAAGAGGAAACAGAAAGCGAATGGTTTGAGGAAACCTATCTGAAGTGGATAATTTCCGACAGCAACAGCATGTGGTCTAGTATTTTTTCCACCGAAGTAATGTTAGTTTGTTCCTGTGACGTTAGCTGGTTTCAAATAAATTACGCTGTGGTGGGTGACGCTAACTGCATGAAGTAATCAAATGCATTACTCTCCCATGGAACCAACTGATGATCCAAATTGGCATAATTGATGGAAACAGGATGGCCCTTTCTACTTTCGGGCTTAGTTCAATCTCCTCCAATGAGATCAGGCAAGGGAATAGCTGTCTTCGTTCCCTAACCAAGCCTTCAGCTTGTCAACAGCAAGCTGTTGTTGTTTTTTATAATAATTAATAGTTACATTTTTACATTGCATAACTTATGCTTTTCTACTTCACAATTTCACCCTTTTTTTTCCAAAGAAGAATTATTGCCAGTTATTGAAGAATACAAAGAAGTCTCTGTGTTCTTCTGTAGCCCTAAGATGAATCATTCACAATGGACTCAACCAGGTTGACGTGCTAGTGCTTCCATAAACAGCAGAGCTAGTCCTAGGGCCACACATCTGTTCTGGAGGAGAGTATTGAACAGCCATTATATACTCAGTGAGCACTTTATTAGACATTTTAGACTTCTTTTTTTAGTCTTCTACAGCTGAAGCCTATCCAGTTAATAGTTATGATGTGTTTGTTCAGAGATGCTCTTCTGCATGCCACTGTAATGTGTGGTTATTTACGTTATGGTAACCTTCCTGACAGCTTTGACCAGTCTGGCCATTCTTCTCTGACGTCTCTCATTAACAAGGCGTTTCTGCTTACTGTTTTACATTTTTTGTTTTGTTTTAGCATCATTCTTTAGAGACTAGTGCATGTGAAAATCCCAGGAGATCAGCTGTCTGAGATACTCAAACCACCCTGTCTGCCACCAACAATCATTCTAGGGTCAAAGTCACTTAGATCACATTTTTTTTTTACCCATTCTGATGGTTGATGTTACATCAACTGAAGCTCCTGACCCGTATCTACATGATTGTGTGCATTGCACTGTTGCCACACAATTGGCTGATTAGATAATCGCATGAATAAGTAGGTGCAATAAAGTTCAAATGTTCCTAATACAGTGCTCGGTGAGTGTAGATCTTTCAATAAAACATTTTTTTCAATTATAAACATTTTTCTTTTGCACCATCAAATATTGTTTTTGGAGCAAACATACAGTAGGAGCGCTGACAACATCCTGATTTGCCAAGGGATGTGAAAAAAATCGAAATCATAACTTCTGTCCAGGGTATGGTTAGTCACTGCAGCCCAGATTTCTGTGTTTCTTCAGTAAACATTACAAGAAAAGTAAGACATCCATCTTCAGTGAAAACAAAACAGAAAGAAACAAGCAGACAGACAGACAGAGACAGATGGGAAGAGACAGGCCTCCTGGAGGTGCCATGAAGAACAGTACGAACTCTGCAGAGGTGGCACATACCACTGGCTGCTGCAGCGTTTGCTTCTAGAAACACTGTTCATCTTGGCTTCCGAGCAAGGGGCCCCTCTGGAGGTCAGCTCACTCAACCGAGCACATGTGGCTGTACGTGTGTGTGCACACGAGTGGCTGTACGTGTGTGTGTGTGTGTGTGTGTGGGTATGTGTATGTGTGTGCGTACACCAGTGGCAGTGCGCGCGTGTGTGTGTACACCAGTGGCTGTACATGCAAGTGTGTGTGCGTGTACACAAGTGGCTGTTGTGTATGTGTGTGCGTGTGTGTACACCAGTGGCAGTGTGTGCGTGTGTGCGTACACGAGTGGCTGTACGTGCATGCATACTTTTGTGTGCGCGCACACGCATGTGTCTGAATAACTGAGTATGTACATTGTGTATCAGTGGTCAGTAACAGTGCATGCTCCTGGAGGACGCTCCTACAAATCGCACTGAATGAAAGTACAGCTCTAAGGTGGGAAAGGGGTTCCAGCTGTGTCCAGAACATGCAAGCAGCCGTCCTGCCACCCACACCAATGCAGAAGGGCTCTGCCTCCTTTCATCACCAAATCATGGCCAAAAGGCATCCAGGTACGGTGGGCTTCAGAAAGCAAGTATAAAATGGGAGAAATTAAACAGCCGACATGTTGGTCTAAAGACTGCAGTAACATTTACGATATTGGAAGTGGCCCAGGGTAGCTTAGACACACGTGCAGAGCTAGTGTGCGCCTTGTGAAGGTCTCAAATGCAAAATAAATTAATAAATGTGGCCATAACTTATTCACAAGTGCGAAATCCCGGCTGCTATTGGTGATTTATGGAAAGTACTGAGAAGCATTTCAGGCACTGACCTATACTGTCAAATTGGAATACTGTGAAATTGCTCAATGCCACCCAGGAATAAGAGTGGGGGAAAAAAGAAAGCTTTTTGCTTGAAATCACAGCAAACACACGTTTTATTTGGCGTGAAATATGGAATGAGCTAGAAATGTCCGGCATGTCGCTGATAGGGAGGCTCCAGAAGGGATGGACATTCATCTCCTGAGGCTAGGGAAGATTACACATACCTCTCATTCCTGCATCTTTGAGGAGGAGCTCACAGACACATGGATCAAGGAGCATCCCACCCATTTACAGTAAATGGAGATTATCCCAAATTCATGTTGTGTAAGATCTGTCAACAGCCTAGACAGAGCAACCGGCTCCAGTGGAAGCAGGGTTGTGTGTGTGTGTGTGTGTGTGTGTGTGTTTTGTCGGGGGGGGGGTTAGGATGATTCCTAGGGCCTATGGTGCGTGAGATCTTTTCAGGGGGCCCCAAATACCCAGGCAGCAGCCGTGAAGGTACACATGCTATATCTGTCCCAAGACATCAGATTTTATACTGAGTTCATTCACCATCAGATTTTATCCTGAGGTCATTCACCATCAGACTGTATACTGAGGTCATTCACCATCAGATTTTATCCTGAGGTCATTCACCATCAGATTTTATCCTGAGGTCATTCACCATCAGACTGTATACTGAGGTCATTCACCATCAGATTGTATACAGAAGTCATTCACCATCAGACTTGGCACAGAGTCCATTTCCATGTCATTGGAATTATTAGTTTTCACATTTAATTTCTAGCTACAGCAGATCATTTCTTTTTTTATGCTCTGCACCATTTTTCTCCCCGAATCAACATGCATACCAGCACCCTTTACACAAAACCTCTGCTATTTTATTTCCAGAGTGTGCAGAAAAGCTTGTCTGAATCAGGGGATGCCAAGTGGCCGTAAAGCAATAGGAAATCTCCTTAATCGTGGGTGATGCGATCACTGACCGCATGTTGCCCTGCGGGGCTACTGGACATGGTCGAGATTCAACCCCAAACTGTGGGACCAATCAATGCACTAGAACAGTGCCTTCACTGGATGAGCCACCCAATAGCCCCACAACAGGAAATTCTACTCTGTTTTGGCACCTGTTGAAGGCTGTATAGCTGCTCCTTAACTTTATGTCTAAAGATCCTATAAGAAGCTAATTCTTAAACAATGAGTCTCAAAACGGTTTACCCAAACCTATTTTCATGAGAAGTTCCTTCTGCTACGCAGCTAACACCTGACCACAGTGTTTACAATCGGTTTACAAAAGGTACCAAAACCGTAAAACTTTTTTTTTTTTTCAGTTTTACAGAAACCCAAGAAATAAACCTACTCTCAAATTGTAACCAATAAGACAGAGAAATAGACACTCATACTTCCAACACACAGGAAGCATCTTTCCAACTGAAATCGAAGAGAATTCTGCATGGCACTGGATACGCAGGACTCTGTGCCATTCAGGTAGACGGACTACATCTGCATTTGTGCGACTCACAAGGAATCCTCACAATGTACGCATGCCATAAAGGATAACGCCAGTCAAGCAGCACCAGGTGTTATGTAAAATTCCAGGGTTTCAATGGGAACATGACATTCACTTACCCAGACACAAACAGCAAAAAGAGTACATACTGATGCACAAAGTCTTACAGGATGGCCCGAAGGCAGCAGGTCACACCTCCACTGCTAATCATCAACCCGTCTCTTCCACCATACCTCAGAACCCTGCAATACAAGGTCACCTTGTTGGAGATTACATAACACTGTTTGCACACAATTAGGGTTCACACTGAGTCAGCACCGCTTGTGCCAGCTTCGTCGTCGCCCGTGGCAAACGGAATAATTTTCAAAGGGTTGCAGCTACCTGCATAACCACTCCGAGGTAAATGAAACGGATTCACCTTAAATAAATAGTAAATAAAAAACACTCAGCTTAGACTTCGCAGACGGGGAACCACACAGTCCTGCTAATTTACTGAGCCACGAAATGTGCGGGTTTCTGCTTTCTTTGTACCACCATTCTGCAGGCACTAATAAAGAGTCTAAGAGGAGGGTATGCCGGTGAAATCTGCCCCGTTTGGTCTTCTCACCTGGGGCACCCTGGGGGGTCTGATAGAGGGTTCACAGAAGACCCTCAGCGGCACACAGGAGTCACGCATGTGAGATACGGGGTGTACGCTGTTACATAAACACAGAGGGCCTCTCCCGGTCTCTCGTGGTGTCTGCCCGGCTCGAGAAGACGGGAAACTGGAACATCATCATCGCCACATGTCCTTAAGAGGGAAAATGCGGTGTACGCACGCATACATGCATGCACACACACATGCACACACACACATACCTGTAACCCGATTCGCTGCGGCTGCAACCCTTCAGCCGCATTTACCACTGCCGTGCCACGGGCCTGGGTACACGCCACAAAGCATGCTGGGAGAACTCCAAATAGCACAAGGAAAAAGGTCCCTCATCTAGCAGGTGAGAGGTATGGGCATGTGCAGAGAATTAACACACAGAAGAGAGAGGGGCGACTCCTGAGGGACACAATGAGGGAATGAAGTTCTTTAAACCTTCGAAGAGTAGGTTGTATGGAATGTTCCAGAACTCCACTGCATTCAATTACAAGTGGTGGCGGTTACGTCAGCATTAGAAGGTTCAGTTAAGAACGTTCTAATCACACATATTTGTGATCTCTCAACTTAAAGGGTTCATTGGAGAGACGTCCCTTTCATTTCAATACTTTTTAATTACGCAATCAACTTCAGAAATGCCACATACACCCCGTACGGATCCTGTCACAAAACACAGGGTCATTGGATCACACATCCTGACTTGGGCAGACGCGTTGCGCACGGCGAGTGTGAACCCATTGCATAACGCTCACCCAGCAGGGCGCAGGTCAGCGCTGAGGGGTTAAAGCTCTGCCGTGGAAGAACAGGACTTTCTCCGCTTCCTCCCGAGGAGAGCTTCAGGAATGTTCTCTGGCATTGTTGTCCCCCCGAGCCTGGCTTCCTGTGTTTATGCGCCTCGGCGATAAGGTGCAGAGCGGTCGCTGCGCCCCTGCCCCGCCGGGACGGCCCGCAGAGACGCTTCCCCAAATGTTCTCTCATTAAGGGCAGCTGCGGCACGTCTCAGGCCTGGAACACAATGTCCCGTTCGGGGAGGACGGGACTAACTCACTGGAACTCCATTTATTTATTCTATTTTTTCGCATCGTCAAATTCCACGACCGTAAAATATGTCCTTATGTAATATCATGATATTTATGTTTAAACAAACACTTCTGGCAGTTTTGCAGCTATGGCGATGTGATAAATGACCAAGCTCCACTTGGGTGAAACGGTTGGGACCATCTCTCCCTCACCATTGGCCGGCTATACGTCCCAGAATCCTCCTTACCCATGGTGATATATCCCAGAACCATTCGCTAGACTTCACATGCTCCACTCATGATCGTAATAGTGCCTCTCACATACTGTTCCTTCATCGCTCACGCATGCCGTTCTACCAGAACACCATGTTACTTCAGAGCGAAGGACATGGGCTTCAAACTGCAGGGGGGGGGGTCTCAAAGGCACTTCCATTATAAGCGCGCATTAACCACACTCATTTAAGACCAAGTTCCCTTCATACAAAACGTGTTGTCGAAGTGTCTATCCCCTGTAGAACGAGGTGCGAGAATGTCACTGGACCACGAATGGCGGACTCCACCTGGACCGGACTGTGACGTGATCTGCCCTGTGGTGTCTCGCAAGATGGCTGTAGGGAGGCCGCAACTAAATGCCATGCCATTTTCCCTTTTGACGACGTGTGATAAAAGGACTGATTTAATGGTTTTGTTTTGACAGAAGACGCACAAAATCAAGAGCCTCCCACTAGACAAAGGCCGAAAGGCCGTAAGCTGAGCATTCCTCAGGTCTCAGAGCTAAGCGAGGGCAGGTCTGGCGTCCCCATGGTAAGAGAGCGGAGCGGGGCAGAGATTTTATGTGGCCTCCTTGCGCGGGCGGGGCAGGAAGGCTGCTGGGCAGGGCAAGGTGGCCACTGCATTGTTCCATTGTTCCAAAACCTTCAGGGATGAAAAAAAAATAAAAATCTGCAAACAAACATGTAACACAAAAAAACAAAAACACTGAAACAATGTAACGATGCTGTACTTTGTCTGAAAGTACAGTTGGTGGGGGGGTTTGATTGTATGTGGTGAAACAAGCACATTGTTTGAAACCGGATTGAATTTTCAGCATTTTTTCAGCAAGTTAAATCTAAACAGTATAGGTATGTAACAAGGCTGCACCAGAACTATTTTCAGTCACATAAATAAGCCCCACAAGGAAGAAATGACAAGCCTAAAAGACTTAAACTTGTTCAGCCTTAAAACTTTTCATTGGTGTTTTGACTAATAGTTTTTGAAACTATTTTAAGCATGCCTGGTGCATACTTTATTAAATGGCTGAAAGTGGTCACATCAAGCATGCTGTGAACAGATGCATCATCTAGATAAAAGCTCTAAAGTTTTAAAGGATGGTGCTCCAGTAAGGTTGAGTGACTGAACAGTGATGTCCGGCCTTTTTAGTAATGTGAACTTAAAAGGAACATTTTAGGGTAAAATTGATAACTTACAGGAAGGGAGTTTTTCACATTGATTCTCAGGGTGTTATCTTAATAGCGTACCAAAAATAAAAGTGAAAATTGAAACAGAACCCCAGGAAAGCCCAATTAACCACACATTCCACATAGAATGCATAAATGCAAGTCATGCGCAACAGGACACCCTTGCAATGCCTTTTAATACCCAGGGAGCCAATTTATTAAAAACGGAATGAAAAAAATAAAAATCAATGCATTTGGTGGGTGGGAGGGAGGGAGGGAGGAACAGACTTACTGTAAGAGGAGAGGAAACGGACTGCATGTGAGGTAATGCTAAACAGAGCGTCTCGTTTCCATGATAAATGAGCCCTTTCCTGTGGCGACGTCTGTAAGGCGCTAGATCTCAGATAACCAACACGGCAGAATACCACATGCTGTGGAAATGACCCAGCAGGCGAGACGGCGGCTACATGAGCCTGCCAATCACAGCCCAGCTGAGCCTGAGAGAGCACACGCACTACCGCCCTCCCACCAGCAGAGGGACACATTTCCCCAACAAGTGCCACACAGGTCACACTGTCAAACAAAAAAACAACTGCTTTCAAGTAACTTGGTCTTTTAATGGGAATACTATTGAGACTATGAGAGCCTATTTTTTACTATATTTAAGCCTCTTGTTGTGCCCAGTCAAGAGAGTACAGAACGAACGATAAATCACAAACTTACAACACATGCAGTGTCAGGGATCATCATTCCATTAGAGCAACAATACAGAGAAGGTAAGCAGCCACGTAAAACGTATAGCAGCCAGGAATGAGTTAAAGAATTCTTTGGCTTCAACTTGAAATGCGACAGCGGCATGAGACTCAAGTAGACCACTAAGACCAGGGCCCTGAATAAGCACAGGTATTAGGTCTTTACTGTGCCTGTGGTTCTCTTCTGCCCCCTTCATTTCCTGCTCTGCGGTGCCAGAAAGGAGACCGCAGGCCTCTGGAGCGCATTGACTCGTCCCTCAGGAGCGGGTGGGGCTGCAGCGAGCCGTGTGCTCCGAGCGTACCCTCTGGAGGGGGCACAGGAAACCACAGCAGGCTTATCTGCCGCAGACACGGCCGCTCCCTCCAGGAGAGTAATGAAAGGGAGCGTTTAAATAAGGCACTTCTATGTTTGGATCTGGGGGGGAAACGGCACCAGGGAGGTGTCTCAATACCAGCAGGACTGAATCCCAAACCTACAGCCAGGTAACTCAGCCATCACATAACCATCCACCAGTACGCCATAAGGCACATCACTGTTCTGGAGGGCTAAGGCCCGCAGGTTTTCCATCCTCCCTTTACCTGGGAGCCAGGTGTGACGACAGTCTGGCTAATGCTAATTGGTCAGTAAATTACCCGGGAGAAAAGAAAACCAGGGCTGGATTTGGATGCGAGGGCCAGATTTGATGATCCCCGCCAAAAAGCATGAGCTTTTAAGAAAGGCAATCTGCTCTGCTGGAGCCACACTCACCAATGAGCTACTTCATATGAAACTGACCCTCCTTCCCCTTGCTCCAGTCACAGCTCAGACCCAGCTCTCTGAATAGAGCTCACATCTGCCCTTTTCCCACCACAAGATCAATTCAGGTTTAATTAAATTGATAGCCGGAGCGGAGGCATTAATCCAGCCCGTTGCAGCAGAGGAGAAAAACCGTGTTCAGCATTTGTGGCCACGCAATTTAAGATGGCCGCATAAAAAAACAAATCATTAAACAGAGGACACATGCCACTTCTACACAGGACGCGCTCACGCAGTCAAACAATTGGAAACTATTTATCCTTAAAATCTCAATCTCAGAAGTGACAAAGGCCATACGATTAGCACGTCGTTCCAATAGCACGACGTACAATTAGCAGCACGATGTGCCGTTAGCACAATGTTCCATTAGCCCGAAGTGCCATTAGCGCGATGCAACTGCCGTCCCTAACCTTTCCACGGTCAAGGCTATATCTGAAATCAGAGAGCCCGACACTGAAAACATCACATGGGCGAAGCACAATGCTGACCCAACAACTTTGAGACGGTATCCTGCACCCATCAAGAGGCTTACAAGAAATGCAAAACACAGAGGACCAGCCGCCCAACACGCACCAATGGAGCCAAATCAGCTGATATGAGACTAAAGCAAACAGTAACAGACTCACTTCACCTTACTTAAACAGACACATGTGGAAGGACAAACAGCAATGGTGTCTTCCAGCAAAGTAATTAGCCAAATTGAGAAGAAGCTTCACAAACAATAGAGAGAGGCTGCAAATGCAGCCAACTGACAGTGACCTTGGATTGGCTGGCCACCACGTTAGCTTTTCACATGAACTCTTGAGATGGAGGTGACCTGGTGCTGGGTAGGGCTGCGCGATATGAGGAAAATATGCGATAAGCGATACCTGAATATTGAGATGAGGATATGACTTTGAAGTGTTTGCTTCAGGTACGCTGCTCACATAGATCCCAATCAATGAATAGCCTATGCAGAACATCAACTTGAATAAATACTATTCATCGCAGTTCAAGCAGTCTTTTTGCAAAGTTTTTCTTGCATGTTCATATCTCGATGACAATAAATATATGAAATATCTTGCAGCCTTAGTGCTGGGTGTGTCCATAATCCTGCCAGAAAGAAAATCACACCCCCCCTAAGGCATCTCCTTCTCAGTCCAAGTCACTTCGCCTCCACCGGAATTAGCATCTGAACAGCATCCTTCCTGAAGGTTAGCGGCCTGAGGACAACGTGATCTGCTCAAACGCCATGCTCCATAAAACAGACCCTGCCCCTTCATTTCTGCACCAGAGGACACCTGTACAGCCAGGCAGGCAGGCATACAGGAGGCACGAGGTCACTCAGTCCTCATAACTCTCCCCCTCCCCCTGATCCCTCCTTCCCCCCCGGACGACCCCATCCCCTGCGGGGGACTGCGGCCGCTGCTGCCTTCTGCTCATCCGGGACAGCCACGGTCCTGCTGCAGGTTTTGTCGATTGCAATATTTGGAAAACAGCCGGGAGGGAGAGGAAGAAGCAGGAGGAGGAGGAGTAGAAGAGAGAGAGGTAGAGATAGAATGAGAGAGAGCGAGAGAGCAGCACTCGAAGCCTCCCAAACTGCAAGTCAGACACCTCCTTGTGCGACAAAAGGCTGACTGTTCTCCATGTTAAAAAAAAAAGACAGGAGGGAGCAAAAATAGAAGCCGGGGCTCCGGTGGATTAATGCGATGCAGCTGTGAAGGCCGCAGTTTGGCGAGCATCAGCAAAAACATCACGCTGCAGCAAGTCCTTAAACAGAGTCTGAGCGTGCGTGTGCCATCCACAAAACTAACCTAAAACTGCACTGCAGAACATTACAATTCCCCAAATCCATCACACGGCCCTCTTACCTGTGTGGCGGAGCCAGAGTAAACACCAAGAAGCCGGTAGGTCCCGCACACTGCACTGCACGGGTCAACAACAACCCCAATCGGCAAACATAACGGCCTCATTCCCGGGCAGCTGACTTACCGACTGCAGAGGTGCGAGAGAGCGACTGAACACGAGCAGCAGTCTCTCAGGCACAGCGTGCAGCGCTTGTCCTAAATCAACCCTGCGACGGAGACACACGCACTGCCGCACACTCCGGCCTGACCTCCCGCCACTCTCCACCCCGCTGGACTACGCACGGCACACGGACAGACTGCTGCGCAGCATTCTCAAAAGGTTCCACGCAACTCTCCCATACAGATATCCACGTTAGAAAGCAGAGCTGCATACAAGCGGCCGACGTTGCCGCCTATCGAGAGGGCGTTCTCATGACAACAAGCAGAAATGCCGGAGCCTCGCGTCGGTCCGAACAGGAAGTAGAAGAGCGGTACCTATAGAAGAAGCAGTCACAACAGACCAGCACCCCCATGCAGGCGTTTGGGACTCGGCGCTGGGGGGAGAGGGGGGCGACTCTCCTGCCCTTCCTGGCGACTCTAGCAGAGGAGGGCAGGCGTTGGGGTGCAGACGATGTAGCGGAGCGTTGGCATGGCACCCTCCTGCGGCCCCGACGGAGACCGGACAGCTGTCCCTCTGCAGCAGGTGTGCCGGGCGTCCGGAAGGTTCTGCGCTGGATGCGGCGGTGCGCGGCGAACGACGCAGCCCTGGGCCGAACGCAGACAAAAAGCAGGAGCAGACCGGCGTAACCTTCAGAGCGCTGGAAGTCTGCATCTGCTCTGCCGTCCCTCACACTCCCAACTCTGCACTCTCTCTCTCCCCCCTCCCTCTCTCTCCTTCCCTCACTCTGTCCCTCTCTCTCTCCTCCCTGCCTCCCTCTCGCCCTCCCTCCCTGACTGGCTGAAAAGTGGGAAGATTATGTTGCCAAACAGTCTTGCATAAATAAACTGCTGATTGTAGGGCTGGGTTGCTGCTGGCTTTGGAAGCACTTTCGCCTGTCGAGGCAAGAACCTCGGCATCTACAGAAGAATGTCACTCTTCAAATTACCACCTGCGCAGAGACACATTCAGCTGCAGAGAAAGTGATGAGAAATGTCATTCACTGAAAGGATGCTATGCAGAGACGACCTGAACAAGCACATCCACTTTCAGCATAGCTGCAGCATCAGAAACAATACATGCAGAAATGACAGGCAGGGTTCCAATTATGAGGGAGCCAGGGGGACCGCGCTCCCCCGAAAGAGACCTGAGCCAACCCCAGCCCCGCCTCATACCCCTGGCCTCAGATTCCCAAGGCCTTTCCTTCATATAATGATGAGAAAGAACACTGCTTAAGATGTTTCCACGAATTAACCATGCGATGTGTATGCTATGATCCAAGTAAACCATGGTAAAAACATTTACAAATCATGGAAAATCTAATTCCATGTTGCATTTTTAAACATGTATTGAAAGTTCTAATACAGCTTCATGTGCAGCAGGTTAAATGTCTCAAACCACTAAAACTAATAAAGCTGCTTCAATATCCTGTATGACAAAGCCAAACGCATAAATCATAATGTGGTACTGTTAAACAGAAAAGAGTGCTCTCCCCTTGTTACTGAATATTCTTTTCTTTTTTTAGCCACAAGGCTTTTGCTGGATAGTTAAGCCCCTCCCTCCAGCACAATGACTGAATGACTCCTGGGCAACAGAGAGAGAGACAAACTACAGGAGAAGACACAATCAGCTCACAGCTGTCCAATCAGATCGCAGTGGTCACATGACACAAACCCACCACTACGCCCACACTGCCGGCTCCCACATGTGACCTTTACTGTGGGAAGCAGTCCAGGGGCACAGGGTCAGTACCCCTCTACTGACAAGGCACAACTGAAGTATACATACAGATACTTACCACACCTATACACACACAGACACACAGACACACACACACAACCATTTTTAGTATAAACAGAGCCAAGTTGCTTCAAGTCTTAACACTGCTGCATGGCTTAGAGAGAATATTTATCGATTTACACTGTACACAGTTACTCCCAGAATTAACACTGGATGATATTATCCCTGCGCCACCTGTTCAGTCTAAAGTGGAGAAAGTGGACAAACCTAAATTTAATACACCACACAGAAATAAAATGACAAAACCTTTTAACAGAGTACCTGCCTTTCAAGAGAGCCAGGCTTCGCATTCATTAAACTGCACAAGAACTGCACAAAATCCAGATGAAAATGGTTGCCTACGTTGATTGGTTGTGCTGATAACGGATAATGGCTCGCTGGGGAACAATGGTGGGACCAGAGAAGTCAGGAAGGAAATTGCTGTTGATACACGTGCCATTAACGACAGAAAGGCCACATTTTCAAAATAGCGAGAGAAACCTGACATTAAGAGGGACGTTAACTCAACCAACTGAATCAACGTCTGGCACTGTAGGGCTAAAACAAACAATATTTTGCTGACATCTGTAGATAACAGGAGCGGGGAGGGGTCATTGAGCTTAACACAGAAACTACTCCAATACTTTCAAAAGTGATGCTCTTGGCTGCACACATAACTGAAAGAACAGGCATTATGTACACAAGACCAGGCCCAGGTTGCTAAGTGATGAGAGGACTGGCGGGGGAATTGCGGTTCTTTCCAATAGTCTGTAGCTACATCTTTTGAAATGCGTTACCCTAAAACCCGTTCCCATCAGAGCAGGATCGGAAACATTGTTAATTGTATGTACACATTGAGCTATTGGTGCAGGATGTTTTAGCCTCGTGTGTTAAACAGTTAGACGTCTAGAAAACCACGGGGAGACCTTACCGATTCACTGTGTAGGAACCGTTCTTCTTTAACCTCATTTTCCCATACAAGATGCGGATGAAGTAATCCAGAATCACAAAGAACCCGGCAGCTTCTAATAATGTAGTCTTTTCCTGTCCAAAGTTTGCCTGAGGACAGCGTACGGGTTATATCAGAGTTTTGTGGTAGGGTTCAAACGAGGAACCGATGCGGTGGTAAAAGCGTGATTTTTTTTTTTTAATTCGGATTTTGAAGTTGTTTTCCACTGGCTTGTCAAATGGCAGGGCGTAATTTCCACGAGGCTACCTTTGTTCTTCCACAGCTGTTTCCTTATTTAGTTACTCCAAAGAATCCGTCAATTTAGGGTGGTATTTTTCTCAAATAAATAAAAAACTACTAGCAGGCAGTATTGGATTAATTTGGATTCCCTTCAAGACTGTTTTCATTCGTGGATTGCAACTCTTACGATCAAATTAATACACGCGCGTTAAAACTCACTACAAAAACGAAGATAACCTACAGCTTGGAAACCTCGGCTCTGTGCTGCGGTCTAAAATCCCCATCAAACTCAGCCTTCTTTGATGCATCCACCAAAGCCATCAAAAGCTACCTCTTCCGTTCCTTTCACGCTTGAGCAACTTGTAAATTGCACAAACACACCGTCTAATTAGGCGGCAGCTGTGTTTCCTGCAGCGACAGATAAACACAACACCATGATTAATAACAATTGCGTAGGAGTTGTAATCTACAGTGAACCGCCCAATCACAATTACTTGACGTAAACAAATGTTAGTAGGCTACTTGCATTTAGCCATTTCAAAATGGTACGCAGACAAAAAACGGAAACAATCAGTACAGTAAATGCTGGGGTCTCCCCATTCTTGCTAGTCTGTTTGGTTTCAATAATCATGGCAAGAACCGACCTCAAGTTTCACGGTCTTCTGTCCTTGATCATGGGTATTTTTCGTCATGGATACACTGGCAAACGAACAAACCGAAGCCCTAACCGCAGACCTGTCAAACCCTGACGAGAATTCTTCCCACTAATGATAGGACTGGGGACGTCCTCTAACTATCCTCAGCTGAATTTTATATTTAAACGATTAAAAAGAAACTAAAATCAATACATGCTCCAGGAATTATGGAGCGATTCCGGTGCCACAATGGCCAAACATTTATCTTCAAGTAACAATCAGAAAGCATGTTTATAATATGCTACATCCGTCCAAACATAAGGCGTTCGATAAGATATTTAGGTTGCCGCTGCTATATGTAACGGGACATTTCTCAAAGAAAGCAGGCTGCATATTACAATGAGCAGGTGTACACTCTACATTGCTGCAATGACATAAGTACATAGAATAATAAAAAATATATTGCCTGTACAGCTTTTCTTCCTGCATGCAGTATTGTTTGAAGAGCCTGATACGGGATGGAGGCCAGAGGTGAAATTAAGAGAGGATTAAACTACAGACCATACAATAAACCAAACCTGACAGTTCTACCTGTCCCAAATATGGGCTTTAGAGCAACATACAGGGTGTTACACCTGTCCCATTTACATCCCCCTTATTACAAAACCTCTGTGTGCAAATATGGGCACTGAGACACAGCCTCTTCGTGTTGGCCCCGGTGACACTCATCCGCACACGCTGGACGGTTAACTGTGCGAGAGCTCCCCATATTAGCATGGGCTAACTGTGTGAGAGCTCCTCATATTAGCATTGGCTAACTGTGTGAGAGCTCCTCATATTAGCAT
This sequence comes from Conger conger, assembly GCF_963514075.1. Lineage (NCBI taxonomy): Eukaryota > Metazoa > Chordata > Actinopteri > Anguilliformes > Congridae > Conger > Conger conger. Next base: position 12,495,856 of record NC_083765.1, read on the forward strand.
GGGCTAACTGTGTGAGAGCTCCTCATATTAGCATGGGCTAACTGTGTGAGAGCTCCTCATATTAGCATGGGCTAACTGTGTGAGAGCTCCTCATATTAGCATGGGCTAACTGTGTGAGAGCTCTCCATATTAGCATGGGCTAACTGTGCGAGAGCTCCCCATATTAGCATGGGCTAACTGTGTGAGAGCTCTCCATATTAGCATGGGCTAACTGTGCGAGAGCTCCCCATATTAGCATGGGCTAACTGTGTGAGAGCTCTCCATATTAGCATGGGCTAACTGTGTGAGAGCTCCTCATATTAGCATGGGCTAACTGTGTGAGAGCTCCTCATATTACCATGGGCTAACTGTGTGAGAGCTCCCCAGCACAATATTACCATAGCACCTACATCACTCAGGCTGATCGATTCCTGTCTGCCACAGTCTCCACGGTTACGCAACTTAACGACAGACGGAGCTCAGGGCCCTGTGGGCCTGTGTGATGGGGCTGGAGTAATTACCTGTTTATTTACTTTGTGGCCTCAGCACCAGAATGTTTCTGGTGAACTCAATTAACTTTTCTGGAACTCAATTAACAGTAGTGATATATCAGCATTATGTGTGTATGGACGAGGGTGGAGTGTGTATGGTGGAGGAGGGTAAAGTTTGCCTAGAGAAGGAGGGTGGAGTGTGTATGGAGGAGGAGGGTGGAGTGTGTATGGAGGAGGAGGGTGGAGTGTGTATGGAGGAGGGTGGAGTGTGTATAAAAGAGGGTGGAGTCTGTATGGAGTGTGTATGGAGGAGGGTGGAGTCTGTATGGAGGAGGAGGGTGGAGTGTGTTTGGAGTGTGTATGGCGGAGGAGGGTGGAGTGTGTATGGAGGAGGGTGGAGTGTGTATGGAGTGTGTATGGAGGAGGGTGGAGTGTGTTTGGAGTGTGTATGGCGGAGGAGGGTGGAGTGTGTATGGAGGAGGGTGGAGTGTGTATGCAGGAGGAGGTTGGAGTGTGTTTGGAGGAGGGTGGAGTCTTTATGGAGGAGGAGGGTGGAGTGTGGAGTGTGTATGCAGGAGGGTGGAGTGTGTATGCAGGAGGAGGGGGGAGTATGTATGGAGGAGGGTGGAGTGTGTATGCAGGAGGAGGGTGGAGTGTGTTTGGAGGAGGGTGGTGTGGAATGTGTTTGAAAGTGTGATGTGTTTGCGCATCTTCACTGTCCTCTCGCCGGGGAGACTGCTGACAGCTCATTACAGTGCTGTTTAACCTGAGTGCTCAGGTGCTCCATCACTGCCTCCCTGCTGCAGCCTCTGAATACAAACAAACTCCTGTGAGCCAAGCAGGCCGCAGCCTGAGCCGTCTCCAGGACAACCCCAGTCACACCAGTCTCATGACATCATAGAGACTTTTTAACCTTTTTGGTCATATCACTGGAGGTCTTTGCACAAGAGGGGGACCTGTAGCGTAGTGGCTAAGGTACATGACTGGGACCCGCAAGGTCGGTGGTTCGATCACTGGTGTAGCCACAATAAGATCCGCACAGCCGTTGGGCCCTTGAGCAAGGCCCTTAACCCTGCATTGTCTCCTGCTTAGTCTAATCAACTGTACGTCGCTCTGGATTAGAGCGTCTGCCAAATGCCACTAATTCCATGAATGTAATGTCATCAAATATTCCTCCCCACCTTGCCACTTCCAAAGAAATATGAAAACCCTATTCTGCACAGCACAATATATCTATGAATATTATTATGAATACGAGTCCAGATGCTCTTTTCATTGAGGGGACAGAAGAAGTTGCGTTCCAAAGAAGAACCAAATGTCAGTCAGTCCAGACGAATTCCTGCAGAATTCCATCACCGGTAGAACGTTCAATTAAAAACGTTCTAATCACATACGTATATTTTTTGTGATCTTACAGAAGCTGTGCTCTGGCGCGACCTACTGGACGAATTCAGTCATAGCACTGGGAAAGAAGCATACCTCCGGCCGTGCAGCTGACTGTGCTGCCATCTTGCTCCGGGGCTGATCAAAGGAGCTGAAAGGAGCTGCTGAATTGAACACACGAGTCCTTGTGACACTGAGAAGTGCTGCTGACGCCAGGCCCAGGAACCGCCGTTATGTAACGCTGTGATCTCATTTCACGGTCAGCAGCTTTCTCGTGTCTTTGCCAAAGACGCGGGCAGGACAGAACATTCCCGTGTCCTCTGCTGATGTCCCATACGCTCGATAAGGCACACAGAACATACGCACCACCAGCGACAGCACAAATAATTATATATACATACACAAGAAATAAAAACGTACGTGTAAAAAACCGAGGTAACTCAAAGACACAGAGTTGGTTTGCACAGGACCTGTCACCTGAACACAGAGTGGGGAACAGCTTTGTACTCGTGAACTGACTGGAAATTCCTGGGGGTCTGCTGCCCCCTTGTGGTTACAATGTAAGTCACAGCAAGGTCCCCGACCTGAACTTCAAAGCAGGGGCCACGGAAAGCAGGACCTGCTCTATCTGGGTTAAAATGCACATTCGCCACCACAGTTTGCACAGGTTTTTATAAAGACTCTTTCTGGATAATAATCAGTTGTTTGTTTCTTTATACAGCCGCATGCAGTTCTGCAGCTTAGCGACTGTGGAGCTGAAAGACTGCACAGAAGCTGCTTATTTCTGGATCGGCTTCCACACAAACACGTTTAGGGAGTTTGTTTCTTTAAAAAACGCAACACAAGTGACAGAAACAGGCGCGGGTGGTACAAGATGCAGCACGAAGTTGCCAGTCTAACTGCTGAGTGGCCGCCCCGCCCACTGCAATACACGGTCAATAACAGGACTCTCTGCAGCCGAGGCTAAAAACGGTAATGTCCTCGTGCTTTTTAAAAGCGGTTATTTTATTACATTATGATTTAGTAACTGTTCTGCTTGCTAATCCCGCTGGCGCTGGGATGCAGTTTTACAAACGCACAGAGACAGGCAGGCTGCTAGCACAGTATCTACCATCAGATTAGTGATGCATTAGGCTAAGTGCTCCAATGCAGCAGCTATGCTACAGCTGTCTGCACTTATATAATACAGAGATGGTGATGATGATAATGTGTGTGTGTGAGTGTGTGCATATGGTATCTGTGCATGTGAGCATATGGTGTGTGTGTGTATGGTGTGCATGTGTGCATATGGTGTGTGTGTGTGCGCGCATATGGTGTGTGTGTGTGTGTGTGTGTGTGTGTGTGTATGGTATGCATGTGTGCATATGGTGCGTGTGTATGTGTGTGTGTGTTATGGGGGCATATAGGCTGTTTACAGGCATAGGATAATGTTAATTATAACGGGTTCAGGTCTGAGGGTGATTCTGGGGGGAAGGGGGTACAGTGGCCTATATCAGAGAGCATCATGGGACATGGTCGTCTGCAGTAAGCGTGTTGGCCACTGAGTGAAGAGTAGAGGGCTGCCTACACCTCCAGAATGCAAACAGGCCTGACCTTTTACAAGCAGAAACACCCACCCCCCTCTCTCAGAGTCCCTACAAACGCCCAAAGAGATAAGAACACACCATAGTACACACAAGAGCCCACAATATAGTGCACACTACAGAACACACCATAGTACACACAAGAGCCCACAATATAGTGCACACTACAGAACACACCATAGTACACACAAGAGCCCACAATATAGTGTACACTAGAAAGCACACCAGAGTGCACACTAGAGAACACACCAGAGAACACACTGGACTGCACATGAAAGAACACACCAGAATGCCCACTAGAGCCAACAGCAAAGTGCACTTTTCAGTCCATATTATAGCACACAGTAAGTACACATTCCTCAGTGCTCCGGATTTACAACATGCAGCGTTTTCCCTGACAGCGCTGAATGTTGGAGATGTATGGGGTTTAATATGGAGTTTAACGGCCCTGTCTGTACTGACACTGCACTCATTGATCCAGCTCTGAAACAGCCTGTAAAGTGAGGGTCACTGTGCAGAGGCAGCCGCTAACAGGAGGATGACAGACGGCTGCCTTCCCTGGCCAGCTCTGCACCGGGGGACTGGGGGACTGGGGACTGGGGGGCTGGGGACTGGGGAACTGGGGGACAGGGGACTGGGGACTGGGGACTGGGGACTGGGGACAGGGGACTGGGGACAGGGGACTGGGGACAGGGGACTGGGGACAGGGGACAGGGGACAGGGGACTGGGGGCTGGGGGCTGGGGGCTGGGGGGGCTGGGAGACTGGGGGCCACGCCCCGGTGGACACCAGGCAGGGTACAACACCGGTTTCTGGATGAGGGCTGGATTCTGTAAAGATGTAGCCAGGGATGGTTATGTAGGCCTGGAGGATGAAGGTGTGCACAGCCACCCGTCTGCAGACCTGGCCAGAGTGAAACCAGCAGGCGCGCATGCTGTGGGCTAATAAGAACACAGGACTCAATTAGCCCTCTTCAGTCAGCCATTACTCTTTCATCCGCTCAGTCAGCGCGGCTTCAGAGGCAGGCTGCCGGCCCACTGCTAGTAAAGGCCTCTCATGCATTATTCAGCGCCAGTGATTTTTCAGTAAAGACGTCTGTCTGAGAGGAAACTGCAGGTTAATCCTCCTAACACAGACAGGAAGCCTTCCGTAGCAAGAGTACATGTAACTCCAGCAGGCATTGTGGTCTTTAGTAAACGAGGCACTGAAAAGAGCGAAAGCAAGGCGCTCAGCCCGCTGGAGAGCCACAGCAGCAGCCTTCATACGGAGGTCTGTGGGACGGGGCCGGTCACAGTGAAAATCACACCCTGTGAGCACGAGCAGGGCAGAAACACACTGCAGCCACTTAGCCTGCATGTAGTTATGCACATAATGAGCGCGTGCAGAGGGTCGCATACAGGGACAACACACACACACACACACACACACACACACACACAACACACACAACACACATACAATACACACACACATACACACACACACACACACACACACAACACACACACACACACAACACACAACACACACACACACACAAACACACACACACCATGCACGCATACAAACATACAAACACACACACCACACACACACACCATACACGCATACAAACATACAAACATACACACCACACACACACACACACCATACACGCATACAAACATACACACCACACACACACAACAGACACACACACGACACACACACAAACACACACACCATACACGCATACAAACATACACACCATACACGCATACAAACATACAAACATACACACCACACACACACACGACACACACACAAACACACACACCATACACACATACAAACATACACACCACACACACACACACACACACAACAGACACACACACATGCACACACAACACACACATCATACACACATATAAACATACAAACATACAACACACACACATACACACACACACACCACACACACACACGCACACACAAACCCACACACCACACATACACACACACACACAAACACACCACACACACGCACACACACACACACACACACAAACACACACAACATACACAACACACACAACACACACACACATACACACAAACACACACACCACACAAACACACTCCCTCCCTCACACAGTGTGTGAATGTGCATGTTTACACCAGGTGGAAAATCCAGGAACGGAAAGTATAGGTCCTCCCCAGTATCTTGTTACAATCACAAGGATTTGCTGAATAGCACAATTCAGCCAGGAGGTAGAACTACTTCATGAAATCAGGTCAGAATCAGAGTTCATGGTTATAACAAACACATGGCAGGACGTTCCACCCCTGGTATAAACTCACACACGTGCCAAAAACAGAGGTGACAGAGTGGGCAGCTCCTCCCCTTCCTGTGTGCTGCAACGCTGCGACTCACAGCGGAGCTTCACAGGAGGACAGTAATCTCATTTACAGTCCCACTGGGAGGGGGAGAGAACAGGGCAGAATAACCACCAAAATGGCCACAGAGTGGAAAACCACGCCCTGGGCCTCATTAAAACAAGCGGGAGATAATGGCGTCAGGGCACGATGGGACTGCAAACACGGAATTCATCCATGGCACCCCCCTACCCTTCTCCCAGAGACAGTGTGACCGTGTTTAAAGCGGGCGGTGGAGCTGTGACCGTGTTTAAAGCGGGCGGTGGAGCTGTGACCGTGTTTAAAGCGGGCGGTGGAGCTGTGACCGTGTTTAAAGCGGGCGGTGGAGCCTGACAGGTCCTCAGGCGCTCAGGAGCCAGGGCCTCTCCTGCACCGCTCGGCTGGAATGCACAGTAAGGCCCAATCCCTCAAGTCAGAGGATTTAACCCAGTCTGTGGGTTAGCGCCTGATATAACGCTAGGTAATCCAATTAGAGAGCCATCCAGGGCACGTACAGGGCACGCACAGCGCTAGGCTAACTCCACCTGGCCCAAAAACCAACTCCACACTCGGCTAACGCAGTCGGGCTAACGCTATCTGGCCACCAACACTCAACTAACCGCGTCTGGTACACAATACCAGGCTGTCTTGACCATATTTTGATGGTGATATTCCACACACACACACACACACACACACACACACACACACACACACACACACACACACACACACACACACACACACACACACACACACACACACACACACACACACACACACACACAAAACAGTTGAACTCTCACATTTGCATTTGAGTGCTTTAAATATTTTGCTGTTTAAATGCTTTTGTTCACTGTCAATGCTGGAAGTGTTCAGTCATAATCCAAAAGCAACTTTCCGTGTAATCCTCTTGTATTATAGTTGCGTGTAGCAGACAGAAGGCGAGCCAGTCTGTACATTTTTACATGCATTTTTCACACGTGTTTCAGAGTGCATTCATGTGTCTATCATTTGCTTTAGCCCCAAGACTCCCTGCAGTCACCAGTCTGTTCCCATTAAATCTCTATAACACAGCCTCTCTCTCCTCCCCCAGGATAACGCTAATCATGTTAGCTCATCTATACAGTGATGATAAACAATGGGGCGTGACAGTTTCTTTCCCCTGGCTACAGAAATACCACAGAGGATCCACAGACAAATTAAATGGCGGGTTTTTCATATTTTGAAAAGAATGACAAACTTGAAGAACAGGAGCATGAGAGGCTTTAATTTCATAGAGCTACACTAGGTATTAAACTGTTATCGCTGCCGGTAACAGTGGCCGCCGCCACAGACCTGCACAGTCTGAAACCTGCATTAAAGTCAGCACTTCTGCTGGGATCCGCTGCTAACTGAGAATGTGGACAAGAGTCACACAAATTTGCCTCAGCTAGAGATAGAGTGAGAGTGAGAGTGAGAGTGAGAGTGAGAGTGAGAGTGAGAGTGAGAGTGAGAGAGAGAGAGAGAGAGAGAGAGAGAGAGAGAGAGAGAGAGAGAGAGAGTGAGTGAGTGAGTGAGTGAGTGAGTGAGAGAGGTCATCCAATTAAAAACCCACTACATTTATGTCCCCACTGTAAAAAGCACGGTCTTAAAAATAATATAAAGCATCTATTGTGCCAATGAATCCTCTTCTTAATGCACAGTTTTACTGCAGTCTTCAGTACCAACTTAGCACTTACCTATCACAATATAAAAGGTGCAGGGCATTACTTTCATAATCTCTCCCATCACCAGAACACACTACCTGGCAGAGAGGACAGGGTGAGCACTGAGGCCATGGTGTTTCAGGCTACAGGCCTACAGTACACACGCAGTAAAGCAGTGCTTAAACATGCACCACTGCACATGTCTGATCTTTATCATGTGTTTCCACAGCAGAAATCTGCTTACTAATATACAAATACACTGTATATTTACATTGCTTCTTATCACAAACAGATCTGGCACAACACACATTTACTAGGTCATAAACCTGGCATAACCCTGGGACCCCGTGCAAAACAAACATTTTAACTGGGCTCCACGATGAAGAAAGTAAAGCACTAGCGCTAGCTGCCGCAGATTTTAAGCAGTAAACAGCCATTCACAGCCCCCCTATCCATCTCCTGCACTGACTCATGACAGGAGTTTCCTGTGCTGCATTTTAGTACCACACATTCATGGAGACGGCAGTTGGTCTCGTCCCTTCTTGTATATTCTTAGCCGGTCGTTGTAATTGGCTTCAACACTAAGGAGACCGGTCGGAGTGAGGGCCGCGGTGCCATTCAGAGGAGGGGCCAGTGCACCTGCGCTTCCTGTGTGAAGCGTACCCCCGTCTCACCACCGGGCCCATTCAGGGGGCTGCCCAAAAGCCCAATGACGGCAGCTCTGTGGGCTTAATGTCTTTTGTTCGGTTTGTAAAAGTTCATCCACGCCCAGACTTAACTCCGGGCTTTCTGTTGACGTTGCAAAAAAAAAAAACCCAGTCCTGCTCTCCAGGCTGAATGAACTTCCTCTCCCTTTCTTTCTCTTTCTCGTTCTGTACATCCGTGAGTGCTGCGGCTCCAATGTCCGCCGAAGCCACTGCCATTACAGCACCTGCTGTGGCTTCAGAGTACGACACAGAGTCACTGCATGCAGTTTACACACTGCTGCGGATGCACAAGCTCAGGTCCTGATACACTGCCTTCATCTACTCACGCACAGGACACAGGCAACCTCCTACCTCAGGACGCTTTACTCACACATTCCACCATTCCAGTCTGAGTAACTGAGAGATGGTGGGACTATTTCGTGTTGTCAATGTCACGTATGCAAGGTGAAACGCTCTTTGCCAAGTCCAGCGAAAAAGCACTGAAGGACAAGGTCATCTGTAGCCATAAAGCCCCTGAATTCTGGGTAGAATCAGGTATCTAAGCCAGACTGGGTGCGAATTCCCCAGGTTTCAGAGTCAAACAGCTGGACCCTCAGAAGTAGAGAAACAAACACATGTTTGGAATCTGAGCCGCCTGAACAGGGAACCATGTTATGAGATTTCTGGGATTCCAAAACCACTGCCTGCTGCGACAGAAGAGGGAGCTGAAAACTCGCCCGTCAGTACGAGGTGCTACGGGCTCAGGCTGAATCTTTACAGCTTTCGGTTTCCCAACCTGGAGACCGTACCCCACCACTCTACTGATTCTGCTGGGTGTAGGGTGCAAGTCAGGGCAGAGGAGGGATGTGAAGGGAGCTGATTTAGCCTCACTAGCTTCACTATGCCAGACCATTAACCTGATTCTGACAGTGGAGCAAGCGGTCTGTGTTGATGCTTACAGAGATACAGGCACCAATCACTGGCCTGTAATCAATCTCAACTCCCTTAATATGGCGGGCAGGACTGGACTTCTGCGCTGTTCACTCACAAGTTGAGTTAGTGTTCAACACAAAGTGTGGGTTCGAGATAAAGCTTGAGAAGGCTGCTCCTGCTTCAGGCTTGATCAAGTGAGTCTATGCCCAGGACATCGAGACCCTAACAGAGCTTACTCCTCTCAGGCAGGTGAGTTCCTGTAGTTCCTGAAACCGGTTTGCCTTGCCGTTGGTTTGCATTCCTTTGTGCACCGTTTGTTTTGTCGCTGTTCCAGCCACGGTTATCGGGAATATTACAAACCAGAACGGACATACGGTCCCTGAAGCACAGCCCTGAAGAGGGCTTTAATCACACTACAGCTCAGAGAGCCAAAACAAATGGAGCTGCTGATTTAGCCAAATGCTTAATTCAGTTATGGTGTCTGAAGGCAGCTCTTGCACTCCTCGCTCTCCTACTGAGACAAATTTCAGCTTATTAACAATTCAGATTTTTGTTTTCAATCACCCCCTTGATTAGGAGTCACTATTGATACCTCCTCAGCTCTTACCACTGCACCACACACAGCCACACAAAATGAGCATTGCAGCTGAATCGCATACAGCCCTCCAATACACTGACCTGTGCTCATTTACACCCTGCACTCCACACAGCACTGCAGAAGAGAGCTTGCACCAGTCAGAGGATCTCCAGTGATAAATGGCAGTCTGTGGGGACCTGGCATGTGGCAAACCTGGAGGGATACAATGTGACAGTAACCCGGGGAAACCCTAACTCGTCCTAACTCAGGTGGGAACAGAAGAGACCGACGGGGTCCTAACACTGGAAACAGCTCCTGGTAACAGTATCCAAGGCTGAGGCCTGAACCAGTGACTGTAGAGTCCAGCCGGAGACAACTCCCAGATACATTTCCTGTAAAATAATGCTGACCCCAGCCAACAACACTGCTATGGAGGCACTTTCAGCAAGCACAAACACACACAAAAGGCCCCATCCTGAGTTATTTATTCAGACAAGACTGATCCATAACCAAAATCATGGATTACGCCTATACAATATATGAATGGAACAGGAAATATTTTGAATAATGCCGCAGAGGTGATGCAATGGGGAGTGCAGGTCAGCCAGCACACATCTAATTATATACACTCAGTGAGCAATTTATTAGATAGACCTGTACACCAGCTTGTTAATGCAAATATTTAATCAGCCAATCATGTGGCAGCAACTAAATGCATAAAAGCATGCCGACGTGGTCAAGAGGTTCAGCTGTTGTTCAGACCAAATGTCAGAATGGGGAAGAAATGTGATCTAAGTGACTTTGACCGTGTAATGAATGTTGGTGCTAGGCAGGGTGGTTTGAGTATCTCAGAAACTACTGATCTCCTGTGATTTTCACGCACGACAGTCTCTAGAGTTTGCAGAGAATGGTGGGAAAATAAAAAAAACATCCAGTGAGCAGCAGTTCTGCGGGCGGAAATGCATTGTTAATGAGAGAGGTCAGAGGAAAAGGGCCAGACTGGTTGAAGCTGACAGGAGGTGAGAGTAACACAAATAACCACACATTACAACAGTGGCATGCAGAAGAGCAGTGCCAGGTTATCTTATGGATTCAGATGATCCAACGCAAGGTGAACACCATCGGAAGGGTCAGATGCATTTACACACAGATGGCCTTTTGTTAACACATTCAATTCAACTCAAATGCACTCAATGGACAAAAACACAAAACATATCTCATTTTTTTAAAGTCAGATGTAAAGAATTCTAACCATTTGATCAACCACGTAAGATCCATTATGGTGCATAACACCGCAATACACACACCACAGGCCTTCTGGCTGCTTTTCCCACTTAAAACAGCCGAAAGATAAATTCTCTAACAGTACAGCAAGTACCAACATTACTACATAAAGACTGTGGTCAGCATTCACATGGTACTCCAAGTCACATCATATTCAAGTTGCATTAATGATTTTTTATTGTTCTTTAATGTGTAACAATGTGAGATAAGAGAAGAACTAAAAATAATGAAAATGAGCAGACCAATGTGAAATTAGTCAATATCCCGCCTACTGTATATAAAACACAACGATAAACAGGGCTCGACAGGGCAATAAAACACTCTTTAGGGGCCTGTATTTCATACTGGCACACCAGCCATATCAGGTTCAGAAGATGCCCGCAACCAGCTCTTATCTCCTATATCATTTCCTCATATTGCCCACAGAGCGTGATGCGCCAACACGTCGATGGAAAGAGAAATGCTTACTCCCGCAAGCGCAGTTATCTCGGTAAACAGAAAATGGCGGAGGGAGAATGATAGAGGGCTGGGCGTGATTGATCTTAACAGTAAATAGAGTGTGGCCAAGCAGAGAGTGAACTCATGATTACCTGGCCTGCAACCTTGGGGTTGAAGGTAATGGCCTCCGTAAATCACCCTGCCCTGCGCGGAAAGCGGCCGAGAGCGCCCCCAAACCGCGTCCGCGAACGGGAACCACCGCCGTAGATCACATCAGGGGGCGACAGCAAACGGGCCGCCTCCGAATTCAAATTTAAAGCAGAATGCAGAATGAATAAATTGACTTTGAGCCTGAGCTTGGCAGCCCGCCCGTTGGTCTGACGGTGAGCCACACTACAGTACCTCAGACGGAGCATTAAAGCATTTCAGGCAAAGATTCACAGGGTGAGCGTGTGTGTGTGTGTGTGTGTGTGTGTGTGTGTGTGGGGAGGACGGAGCCAGGGTAAAGCATTTCAGGCAAAGACTCACAGGGTGAGTGTGTGTGTGTGTGTGTGTGTGTGTGTGTGTGTGTGTGTGGGGAGGACGGAGCCAGGGTAAAGCATTTCAGGCAAAGATTCACAGGGTGAGCGTGTGTGTGTGTGTGTGTGTGTGTGTGTGTGGGGAGGACGGAGCCAGGGTAAAGCATTTCAGGCAAAGATTCACAGGGTGAGCGTGTGTGTGTGTGTGTGTGTGTGTGTGTGTGTGGGGAGGACGGAGCCAGGGTAAAGCATTTCAGGCAAAGATTCACAGGATGAGCGTGTGTGTGTGTGTGTGTGTGTGTGTGTGTGTGGGGAGGACGGAGCCAGGGTAAAGCATTTCAGGCAAAGATTCACAGGGTGAGCGTGTGTGTGTGTGTGTGTGTGTGTGTGGGGAGGACGGAGCCAGGGTAAAGCATTTCAGGCAAAGATTCACAGGGTGAGCGTGTGTGTGTGTGTGTGCGTGTGTGTGTGTGTGTGTGGGGAGGACGGAGCCAGGGTAAAGCATTTCAGGCAAAGATTCACAGGGTGAGTGTGTGTGTGTGTGTGTGTGTGTGTGTGTGTGTGTGTGTGGGGAGGGCTGTCTATCATTTTATATTTTTTATATTTATTTTTTTAACTTCAAGCATTTAGCATCTGACAGAGAAAAAATGAGACTATGAGTACAAAGCCCATCCTTTCAGGCTGGTCGGTTTGTTCTTGTGTCTTGTGGGTGATGTCTGATGTACACGGCATGTCTTTTGAATCTTACCTGACAGACAAAAAAAAGGCTATAAAAACATAGCTTCAAGAATGCAACTGTCCATGAACAAAAATATAACACACTTTACATCCCTGTCATTATGTCATTTAAAAGGAACAGAAAAACATTACCTATAAGGAGGTACACACTTCCCACTGCCCTCATGTGACTATTCAAGGCTAAAATTCAAGCTCCTTCCACAGGCAGTCCAAAATAATAAAAAGATTAGGCCTATTTTACATAGGCTATTTTAAAATTCTGAGTACCACAGAAATAACATCAGTTTCATGCAACATCTTTCCTTTGTCATTTTTCCCCGTTGACACACTGACACAGTGCACATGCAATTCTCCAATGGTAAATTAGGGCATGAACAATAACATGCGTAAAGAAGTGCAACACTGTTTTTACACAGGACAGCATAGAGCAGCTATTCACATGGATTATTTACAAACCCGAGAAACAGTTCAGGCTACAGGTCACAGCTCAATTAACACACCTGAGACCCTATGTATCCTGCAACAATACTGCCCACAGTGTTGCCAGTTTAATGCCTTCCCCATTGCTAGCACAATGCTGGACAACAAGTGAGAGAGAGCATTACGCCGTAAAATCTGAAGCAGTGACATTACCACACGCCAGGAGGGTTTGGTTCACACTTGAATGTCAGTTAAATAAAAACCAGAAACACTGAAAGTGTCTCATCTTCAACTTGCGCCACTGTACCGAATTTGTGATGAAGGTCAAATAATGAAATAACATGTTATTACTAGTAATTGTTGTTATTCACAATAAAAAATATCGTATAAAGCAGCCTATTGGCAGAAGTATCTAGTTGTAGTAGTACGCAGGCAACAAACGTTGATGTTTGTGCCTGCGAGTGAAAGCACTCATCTAGAGGCTTTTGCTGCTAATGGCTAGATGTTTCTTTAATATTTAACTTAATTGACAAGATTGTAAACGTATAAGCCCTCTCAATGCTGCTTTACCAATGGCAATAACATAAGACGAAAGCATTTCAGTAAGGGTATAATTTTAGCAGCAGTGAGAAAACATGTTCCTTAAAGTTTGTGAAGGACAAACTCAGAATAGGCTAACTGTAGCACATGATCACATGCATGATCCAATTCTAACTGCGGTAAACACACAGACCAAATGCGATGAGTTTATCTGTGGCAAATCAGGAATGTCTTCTGAAAACTATTAGAAAGGTGCAGGAATAAAGCTTATTTTTAAGAATTGTGCATGTACTGTAGGCCTGCTCAAAAGCCGCGACTAGATGATACTGACAAAGACACAATAGCCGACGACATCGGTGTTACGTGGTTTTGAGATTAATCTCTCCAAAAACATTATCCCCATTTACGCCCCGCCCTGACCCTTACATCCATGCGAATACTTACACTAAAACGTGATTCTGCCAAAGGCAAATGGACTCAATTAAATACAACGTTTCCCGTTTTACCTCGTTCTAAAGTTAAAACCATGCAATAGCGTTGCTCTGCTGACAAGCAATAAAACAGCTGTCATTGTAACCAGCACTTTGGTGGTTAGTAGAGAAAGCTGGAAAAGTTTCATGCAATTAAACAGGGTTTGCAATTATTACCATGTCGTTAACGGTTACCTCCTGGGTGCAGTTGATGCAAGCACTTGGGCTGAATAAACGTGCAGCAGAACATTGCAGGGCTGAAGCTAAACTGTCATAGCACCCTTCTTCTTCTAAACTGATTTATAGCGATCGACGTGTCATGCTATTTAGCATTCATTTATCAATGTCAACGAATTAACTTCAACTGTTCTTCCAAAAAACGAAACAAACGACTTAGTTGTATATTTAATTTGCATTCAATTTCGAAATACATTTGCGTATATTATCCAGCACACTGCGTAACGTTATTTGGTGTATGCTTTTATATTAATGGACAACGTTCATTGATGTTAATAATGCCATTACAAGCACTGTAGCTAAAAGTGTTGACTGCCCAGTATCGCCAACACAGCATCGTAAAGAACGGAAAGATCAAGCCACAAAACGCACCTTGCCAAAGCAATATGACACACTCTAAGCCTGATCCGTCTGCCCTGGCTATGAATAAACTATAACTCGCTGGCTAGCCTACGTCATTGTGTTTTATAAAAATATATATACTTTCACGACCTCAGCCTTAGCAATGTGTGTGCAACAGGGCCAGAGAATGTTGAATGGAGCTGAATGAGATTGTCTTAGGAGTTGGAGGAAGGACCAAGCGAAGTAACGTTGGCTAGCTGGCTAGCTACAATCGCATGACATGATGAGGTGACGTCGATGGATGGCTAAGAACATTGTATTTCGTTGTTGGAGTGTTGACCATGAATGTCAATTTGTCACGCAAAACACACTGTCGTGAGAAATTATAGTGGTGAAATATGAATAGTGCGCTTTCAATAGAACAGTTCTTGTAACGTTACTCACCCCATTAACCAATCCATGGTTTTTGAAAAGATAAATCCACCGAAAACTGGAGGTGTCCCCTCACACTGTATCCGGGTACCCCAGTACTTCAGTAAACTACTCTATTCAGGTCGCTGTCCCTCTCTTCCAAACTCAGCTTGCAGGGGACTGCCTTGATCTGAGGCTTGGCTCTGCTCAGGAGCATGAATAGAAACAGCGGGACCGGCGGAGCTGCGCTTGAGGACGAAGGAAGCGGGGCTGCATTGACTTTGAGGTTAGGCAGCACGGAGAAGAACGAGAAACTGTGTGTTCTACCCGGTTAACTTTCTTTAAGATGAACGTCTGTTAATCTACTGCGCGTCCTCGTTCTGTAGATCGCAGGACGCACAGGGAATGGGTTGTAGGGGTACTGTTCGTCTGCCCACGGTCATAAACCTCTGCCTCGGCTACTGAGCTGCAACGCTCGTGTCGCCTGCGACCCAGGCTCTGCCACACACAAAAAATCCGGAAGTAAACACAGGTCCTGTGCCCCTCCTTCGTCCCCCGGAATGTGTTCTGTCCGAACGACCCGAGCCGGAAATGTCTCTGGGATATGTAGTTGTTACGTTTAAGGAAAATTACATTTCATTGAGGGATGCGCTTTACAAATGGTTGATAGTAATCCTCTAAAAGAACAAATCCATTAATAAAAAATGTTTTTATGGATACGTTTTTAAAGGTAACAACATGCCACCACGACCACCACCAACAACAACAACAGCAATAATAAAAATAATAACGTTAGGATTCGCTTTTGACAACACTGCTTCAATTATTAATTTCGTTTTTCAGCTGTGAAACATGACCCAGGGCAAATTAAATGTGTCTATATGGAAATAAAAATGGATAGATTGATTCAGCCTAACAGCACTGAGCCAGGACTAGTTATATATTCTTGCACAAAATTATTGGGGCAGAAATTAGGACCAGTGAAATTACCTTCCTTTGGGTGTTGAGGGGCAGCACGGATGGTGCAGTGGGTAGCACACACAGCAAGGAGGTCCTGGGTTCAAATCCCCGTTGGCTGGGGCCTCTCTGTGTGGAGTTTGCATGTTCTCCCCGTGTCTGCGTGGGTTTCCTCCGGGTACTGTCCAAAGACATGCAGGTTAGGCTGATTGGAGAGTCTAAATTGCCCGTAGGTATGAGTGTGTGAGTGAATGGTGTGTGTGCCCTTCGATGGACTGGCGACCTGTCCAGGGTGTATTCCTGCCTTTCGCCCAATGTATGCTGGGATAGGCTCCAGCCCCCCTGCGACCCTGTTCAGGATAAGCGGGTTAAGATAATGGATGGATGGATGGATGGTTGTTGAGGGAAGAATGTACCTCAAATTGTACTCACCAGGACTCTCTGCACTAAGTAGAGAGAAATTAAGGAAAACTAGTGTTTATTATTGAATCACTACCTTTCTGTTACACATAAGTTCATTTTAGGGAGGCTGTAAGTTGCAGCCTTAAAAAAAATACCCCTCATTTCATGATTCTAAAAATAATACTTCCTTGCTGTCGGGCCGAGAGAACATCATGATGAGGTCTTGGAAAAAGCCGAGGGGTGCTGAAAATGCCACTGCCTTCTATCTCAGCTCCAATCAGCATTGGAAGGGGCGTGGTTAGCGCTGTGACTGACAGCAGGGTTGGTATTCCTCACAGAGCATGTCACATCCCAGATTTACACCAGAGGGCACTGTGCATTGCCCAATAAAGTATCTCTGCTCCTGAAGTGTGTTGAGGACATATTTGTAAGAATCAGTCAAACCTTTACCGAGGTTTTATGAGAAGCATTTCAAACAAATGTGTTCCTGAGTTTGAAAAATGCATTCATATGGATGTATTTCATATGTAATAGCTTACATGTTGCTTTTGTATTTTTTGTATTTGGGAGGTATTTTGCATTTTGTTACAAAATACAGTTCATAATATGTTTGCCTATCCATTACCAATAATTGATAGTAGGCAATATGTACAGCATCTCAAAAGCATGTTTCTATTTAACATTCCTGGGAAATGTTGAAAGTAAAGCTTTGGTTTTGTCATGGTTCTTTTTGTATATCTGTTCCTCTCCATCGCAATACTCTCTGGGTCACTTGCTGTTGTTACAGAAACATTTGCTGCTGTTCTGTCACCAAAGTGAGCGCTACTCATCTCTGCAATGCAATGTTGAACATTAAAAAAAAAAAGAAGTTCAGTAAAAGTAAGTCTTGACTTTGGTATTTTCTGACAGTAAATGAACTTTCCTCCATCCAGAATATTCAAATATCTGCACACACCTGTTACCTACTGCTGGCTTTTCCATTTTCATATTCTTCAAGTATAGCAATTTCTTCCTTTGTTCAACACAAATATGCACACATATTTAGTCATAATTTGGTGTATTTAATAATAAGGTTATGGAAATGACAGTTAAACATTGGGTCCACACTGGGCTCTGAATAGACTGAAGGTGATGACAGTTTTAGAGATGAAAGTGATAGCGGGGTAAGGTGAGGTAACGCCTCTGTGCTCTAGAGTGATTGCAGCGCCTACTCATTTCCCATATGCCACCTGCTGCTGTTTGTTTGTGGGCTGTTGTACTGGGCCTGGTGTGGACAGGTCAGCTGCCTGCAGTTCTATTAGCTTCAGGGTGAAGCAACTTTCACAGCTGCATTTACTAAACACATCCAGGATATAAAATATACCTTTTTACTACTACTACTACTACTACTACAACAATTGACAATACACAACTATATAAATTACTACATCATATATTCAATTGTGATAGGTGGCTGAGTGTACATATGAATGTGAGATTGCCTTTGTGTGCCTTTGTGAGCATATGGTATGCTTGTGAGAGTGGCAGCTCTGTGTATGCATATGCTTGTGTGCTAAAAAAAAAATTAGAGCATTTGTTTTGTCAGTGGGTGAGTGTGTGTGTGTTTGCGTGAGTTTGTGTGTGTGTGTGTGTGTGTGTGTGTTTGCGTGTGTGTCTGCGTGTGTTTGCGTGTGTGTGAGTTTGTGGGTGTGTGTGTGTATGTTTGCGTGTGTGTGTGAGTTTGTGGGTGTGTTCATGGGTGTGTGTGTGTGTGTGTTTGCGTGTGTGTCTGCGTGTGTTTGCGTGTGCGTGTGTTTGCGTGTGTGTGTGAGTTTGTGGGTGTGTGTGTGTGTGTGTGTGTTTGCGTGTGTGTGAGTTTGTGGGTGTGTGTGTGTGTGTGTTTGCGTGTGTTTGTGTGTGTGTGTGAGTTTTTGGGTGTGTGTGTGTGTGTTTGCGTGTGTGTCTGCGTGTGTTTGCGTGTGTGTGTGTGTGATTTTGTGGGTGTGTGTGTGTGTGTGTGTTTGCGTGTGTTTGCGTGTGTGTGTGAGTTTGTGGGTGTGTGTGTGCGTGTGTGTGTTTGCATATGTGGTTTCTGGAGGAACCTGACTCATTGGAGCTGGTGCCTCTCCGGCGACCACAGCACACCCGAGCCCAGCTTCCCCCCTGCACTGTGGGACTGTTATCTGGGGCAGACAAGGTCACTTCCTGAAAGCCGTCCTGTTACTGATACAGAGAGGCTAATCAATACAAACACATCTGCATCAGCAGCAGCACTCTGGACACTGCGCAGTTATTTCTGAGAGATGACCTCATTGCCAAGGGGCTCAGTTTCACTGAAGAGCCCTACCCCCACTTACTGTTCCCACTTCCCCTCACTCACTTCCTCTGCCCTCTCTTAAACTCTCTTCTCTTCCTCTCTGTATGAGTGCCTGGGGATTCAGGAGGCTTGGGGATTTACAAAAATAGATTTTATTAATATGCCAACTGATGAATGTGCGATTGTGAAACCTAACCAACTGCTTTTTGTTGCTATTCATTTTGCGTGAAGTCAGACTTTCCACATGAAACAGTTTTCCATGAGCTGTGGGCAGAGGCAGGATGCAGTACAGGCTAGGTTTGTCAGAATGAAAGATTGAAGTTAGTTTCAGTCCCATCATTTATTCATACCTGATGGTTGTTATTCATGATACCATTAGAGGACATTAAAACAGAGACAGCTCACATTACTGCTGTATAAATAATAAATGTTAACTTACAGAAGCTCTTGATCTTTGCTTTTATTGAAGAAGGCAAAAAGCTGAACAACCACTTGTGTGTCTGCTTGCAAATGAGGTTTTAAGCTTCATCACTTGAACTTTAGCAGGAAAGCTCTACATATCTTTTTGAGGGTGACAGTTTGTGTATCATGTGTGTGTGTGTGTGCGTGTGTGTGATAGCGTGTATGTGTGTGAGGGAGAGAGTGCATGAATAAATATATTCATTTGAGTTACATTAGTGATGGCTGCAATCTTATGTGTATCATGGGGGTGGGGTGGGGGGGGGGAGCATACTGAATACAGCTACTGACTACTGACGACATTGTCAGTGGCTGCATTCCTTCATACCTTGTATAAGTTAAGTATCTATAGTGTGTCTGCCTCTTCTGTTGTGGTACTTCTTGTTATCCCAGTTGTTTGGGCTCTGTGTTGTTTGCAGTAATGGCCAAAGATGTCACATTAGGTAAAAGCATCCCCAAAATAATACAATGACATGCAATGCGTGCAAATGCGAGAGTACAGTAATGTTACAGTAATGTCATGAAAATTAATGTAATGTAACATTGCAGAATATTTTGCATTAGCAATCCTGATGTGAACCCCCATAGCTGTAGAGATGCGTATGAGTGGTTATTGGATATGTGCTTGCAGACATCCTGTCTCGGGAAGGGTTCGATTTACTGCAGCCGTGCCGTCAGCAAATCACCTGCAATTGTAAGCACTCTGTCCTTTATTCTCCGCTGCTTGCAATTTCTCTTTCACCTTTTTCCCTGGTAAACATTGCATCACCAGATTTCTAGTGCAATGTGTACATTTCAAGTTTAGAGTTTTGAATTGTGTTCAAATGTATTTAAATTAGCATTATTTTGGCTTTTTTTCATGAATGGAAAGAATGGGAATGAATGGGGAGTGGGCTCCTGGTGGAAACCCTCACAGACACAGGGAGAACTGCACACAGAAAGGCCCCCTTCTTGCTGTGAGACGATAGTGCTATTCATAGCACTACCATGGGGAATCTACTACAGGCTCCATAAGAAATATAAAACTCTTTAGTTTAGATAAGGTCCATTTAAGGACAGCCTGTTCATAAAATGATCACTACCCATTTAAGCATTCCTTGTGTGGTCTTTCAATTGATAAAATCAGGATTTATTCTTTCTGCACTATTTCATTTAATTGACAGAAAGTATAGACAACATAATCTATACTAATTATATTATATCTTATGCACATTCATTCATAAACAAAAATACATTTAAATCATAGATCTAAATATGAAACTCAATTTAAAACAGATATCTTGATTGACTACAAAGAACAAAAGATTGCCTTGTGTTATGAAATATTATCAAGGAATTGTTCCAAAAGTTAACAGTAGATGGCAGCATTAAATTACCCAAAGTGGATCTCTGAACTCAAAGCGTTGCATAAACAATATTAATTATTAAATTGCCAATACATGTTTACTTTATCAAATACTCACATGCACATACATTCTCAGACTCCAATACTGATAACTGTTGGCACGTGCCTACATATGCCTACCTACACAGGGTGCATATTATGAACCAAAAGGTGTGTGCCAAATGGCATTGGTCTTAGTTGGTCATAATTAAGTTAACTATTTTACAGTAGTACCAGTTACCTACAATTTTGCTAGAAAATGTTAGATCAGGGTTCTCTGTAGTTTGTTGTGAAAATTGTTTGTGAAATTTAAAATACAAATACATTTTGATTTGATTTATAGGCCTAGATACAGTATAAGCTGATTTTCTAGCAATTTTCCAGTTGTGGGGGTATGCCTGTCTATAGATTCTGGTCAGACTAGATCCGAGTGCTTTCAAATGAAACAATGATGCTCTCAATTAAGAAAACTCAAAAGTATTGCTCAACATACCTGAAATAACTTAATATTGTTGAAGGGGGAGGTCAGAAAATGTGCACACGTTACAAGTAAGCAGTCATTAATACATATTTTGGTCTTGCGCCAGTGGATCTTGGAGTCCCACAGAGAGGGCTGGTGTATTATTGATTGACGACAAACAGGAGCAAATTCTGCACAGTAGGCTGCCCAGAGGCTAAGATGCATTAGCAGACAGGGGTAGGCTTTAATCAACAGCAAGGTCATCCAGAGCCCGCAGCCTTTAGCTTTCTAGAACAGTCTGAGCCATTCTGATCCTCTCCATACCAATGTCATGATAAAGGCATCCCTTAAATAACAGCCTGCCTCCTGCTTTTAAGTGAAAGCCATTCAGCATTGCTTTGGGTCCTGCCCATTCACTCTTCCTCATTCCGGTCTAGCATGTCTGAACTATCCACGTCCAGGCACCACAAAGCCGGGCATGCACGCACATACACGACTCCACCGTGGTCCACTTGCAGTCGCGTCTCAATAAGACAGCTCGCTCCGGGGTTTTCGTCGTCCGTGACTAATATCAGGGGTGAACGGATGATGCGGAATGGGCGATCAAGTGGAACACCCGCGGCCGCCGGGTCTTCACTGATGACTATGGAGAAAGAATGTGAACATGCAAACGCCAAAGTGACGACAGCGCCTTCTGCGGCTCTACGTGCGATGAATTCCCCCGAGGCCACTCACAAAAGCCATTCTGCGGTACACAATGCTATCTTAATGAGCCCGATACGGGACTGAATGCGAAAAAGGCCGAAGTAATGGCACTACGTGCCGGAGCAGCTGAATTTAAATCCACAGGAATGGGATTCCTTCATACGTGGCTCTGTGATTCTAAAAAAGATTGGCGATTAGCTTGCGGTAAGGTGGCATTCATGTAGAAAGTTCTGTTCGTTGTAAGAATAATCTATGTTTTTCCATCCCCATGGTGTAGACAGGTGAAATTAATTTGCAGCCAGCATTATTGTAATTTGATAATACATTGTTTCAAAAAGTTTCAATTACTTTGAATTTGTGAGGTGCACAGGCCATCTTTTTTACCAGCTATTGAACACCTAAGTACTTAATGCGCAACCGGAAGAAACAGGAATCCCTATAACGCCATGTGTATGAAATATGATACGTGAATTTTGAGGCCCTCTATTATCACCTCTGATCCACAAAAACTTATATTTTCTGATGCTTGTTTGAAACCACCAGTGTACCAGCCAATCACAAGAAAGTATTTTGCATGTAATTTCTCTTATGTTCCAAGATGACTAGTAACTCCCATTGCGCAGAGACAAATGCATTTCTGAGGAAACAATTAGAAAAAAATTCAACAATATAAGGTGAAAGTTTATTTAAACATTTAGTTATTATTTTCACAATACGAATTACTGTCTGGAAATAGATGACTCAAATTGTTGAGGTTTTTTTTTACAGAACAATGTGTGTAGAAATGTATGGATCAAATGTGATACTGCAGGTATTTGGGGAAAAATAATCATCATCTGGGTTTTGCAATCATAAAAATTAAATAGTAAGACTATTTTCTTTTAAAGCATCCAAAAAAAGAGCTATTGTTGAAATAATATAATTATTGAATACATCAGGCTTTATACGGTTAACACAAGAAAGCCTTGGGAGTTCAATGTAGAGCAATTCATGTGGGAGTAATTAATACGTTCTCTGAATGAAGACTCGATTGAAACACATTTTGCCGACCACATCTTTACCATCTATTGTGAGACGGCTCACTACAGGAGACAAACAAAAAATGGTGCTCAGAGTATTCCCATAATTCCTCAGCAATGAAGTCCTACATTGGTTCTTCTCCCAAAGTCTGACTTTTTTCAGGGCAGGCTTGTGGTTGAGTCAACTCATCGTGGTTCACTTGGGTGAGCAGAAAGGACACAGGAATGAACTGTGAGACTATAAAAAGAAGGAACAAGGAAACAGAGACAAACTTCTATTGTTTTGGAGGGCGAAAACAGGAGAGTAAGAATATCAATGGCATATTGCTGAAGAAATGGGGAATCCCCTAACAGTACAAGGAAGTAATGGGCTGATATGGACCTGTCACAAGGCTTCATGAATTAATTCAAATAAAACCCTGTAAATCATTGACTCAGATTAATGACATGAAAATGCATTGTTCCCCACAGTGAGAATTCAGCGACTGGGCTTTGATTGTGTAATGTGGCAGGTACCCCCTGCTGATTCGTGTGGTTCATTCACCGTACCCCTCCCGACTTCAGGGGGTCATTTCACGAAGCAGGATCACCATGTTAGCTGGACAACTGCTGTAAAACCTACAACTCTTTTTCGGTCCATGTTCCATATTTGGGAGTTCCAGTTAGCCAGCTAACTCAGTAATCCTGCTGTGTGAAATAGGCCCTAGCCCTGTGGAGGTGGGGGTTGTGTACTTTCCGACGGCGTTCACCTTGACCCCTCACAGAGCAGGAGTATTACCCTGCAGCCCCACCTCTCTTTATCCGTGGAGTAACAGGTGGTACCATGTCCCGTATCTGGATTAGCCCTCCTTAAGGACTTCTATAAAGGGTTTGTTGTGGGACGTTCTAGGGCTGGATTCTATCAATATTTGTCCTTAATGTTGATTTACTCTATCAATATTTGTAGAATTCGATTTAAAGTAGAAATAAATGCAAGAGGTTTTTTTTTTTTTCTCTCTCCGCAAGTAGTTTCTGAAGTTCAGCAATGACTAAAATTAACTCACCAAACACCTCTTGAAGGTAAAAGGAAGGCTGTGGAATGAATCCACGCAATAGATTATTTATGTGGCACAAGGATCTCTTCTGAAAAGGTGTAAAAAGACAAATTATTTCCAATGTGTGTGTGTGTGTGTGTGTGTGTGTGTGAGAGAGAGAGAGAGAGAGAGAGAGAGAGAGGGAGAGAGAGAGAGATAGAGAGAGAGAGAGAGAGAGGGAGAGAGAGAGAGAGAGAGAGAGAGGGAGAGAGAGAGAGAGAGAGAGAGAGAGAGGGAGCATGTACATGTGTTCAGTATGCTATAAATATACCATGTTCGTGACTATGACTGTTGTCACACATCAGGCACAAACTCAACAGAGATGGAGGTTTTTTTTTTTGCTTATATTTGCTGTTTTCATTTTCACAAACAATTACAAGGGGAGGAAAAAAAAGCCTTTCAAATGAACCTGAGGTATTTTGCATCAAGCAGCCTAAGGTATCTGAATTTCCTTTTAAAAAGTTTACTAGATTTATCCATTTTTATATACGTTGCTATGTACAACAAGATATTATTATTATGAATAATAATAATAATAATAATAATAATAATGAACATCAATAACATCAACTATAATAATCAGGACAGCCTGCATCTTGTCATTACATAGGTTTTAAATAATAACAATATTTAAAAAATATTCAGAGGAAAGAGAGAAAATTTGTCTCACACGGGAAAAAAAACTAAACAAAACACAGCCAATCCAGGTCTGAGCTTACAGTAGCACAAAGGGGTCAGAGGTCACCATGGAGAAGAGCTACCAAGTAAAAGATAAAATGTGGTCACTGCAAGGTGTGCAATTACCATTCATGTTTGTGCAAACAAACATTTCCTTGTGATTTTTTTTGTCCTTCTGAGAGAAAGAGAGGGCAAAAGAGAGCGAGATAGAGAGCAACAGCGGGACCTGTATTGTGCTAATGTGTTCAGATTTCCCAGCAATGGGCGTGGCTCACTGTAGCTCCCCTGAGGTCATCAAACCGTACTGTAGCTTCTGTTCCTGGGAGGTGCAGTGCAGGAGTTTATTATTACTCTCTTGCTTTTGCCTCTTCAATGGCTCACACAGGGCAAGGCATTGTGAGCAGGAATGATGTAAGTCCTACAGAGAGATGTACCCAGATTTCCTTTCCCACCATATTCCTTTTAGACATGGAGTCTCAGAAACACTGCCTCAGCTCCCGCCGTGTAGCTAAGTGTTTATGGTCACAGCCTTCTGACCAAACTGTGTACACCCCATGTACCTGAGATCACCTGCCCCAATGCTATTTCCGCATGCACTTTGAACAGACTGTGGCATGTCAATACGTTAGTGCTGGCCTGGCACCCCTGAATCAATACACCATTACCATAATGCTATCTCAATAACCATGCATGCATAAGCCCAGGAAATGCTTGCTTTGTGACTTTTATATGCTCTCACCGTGCTGAGCTCAAAGTTAATAAAACAGGGAAAATTAATTAGAGTAAGAGCAATCTCATCAAATCCCTGTCATCTCTCCCCATTGTCTTAAAAGCTGTAAACACAACACAAATAATGGTATTATAGCATTTTTGTCATCTCTGGTTCTTTAGAGGGCTTAAACAATGCTCAGAAGAAACTTCTAGAAGGCCAGAGATGTATGGTTAAAGCCTGTGTGATATCATTTAGGCTGACTTGGGTTTGAGAAAGCTGTACCATAGGGAGTGTGCTAGCTTGCTTCAGGCTTTGGGAACATCCGTGAGTGGTGGATTCACTTTGTTTTTAAAAAACGAGGAGAAAGGCGACCAAAAATGTCAGATGAACGCCACAAATCTCCATCGTCTCCGCAGTCGAAGAATAGAAAAAAACAAATACAAAAGAGAAAGACCTTGTATTGCTTGAAGTTGTGTATCATGTGTGTGCATGTTTGTGTTTTATAAATACCATACAGTAAAACTAAAAAGAAATCCACAAACATTTATATTATTTCTCATTGCCAGAATGAACAGATAAAATAAATTAAAAATATAATGGAGAAAAACATTTGAAATTGCAGTAAAATTCTTAATGCACGTACATATAAAGCTTAGTGCTGTTCAGACACAGCCTGTCTGTCTGTCCTTCTGTCTGTCAGGCAGCGGTTCTGAGCGTGCTCAGAGCGCGCTTAGAGTCCGAGAGACCTTGAGAATAGTGCAGCGGCTGGCCTGCCCCCTCACTGACGGCACAGGGAACCTCTGCAGCACCTGAAACCTCACGCAGGGTCACATCCTTAACACTGGGAGGTGCACTGTGGGTAAAATAGTCACATTTGCAGTCTCGGTGTCGTGTCCATTGGGTTATTGTGTTTGGGTGCATCTGTGGTTCAGTATGTCTCTTTCACTGTTCATGTCCACAAGGGTAATGGGAGGACAGATTCCCTCACTAAGGATATTGCATCTGTTCAGTACCAGAAAGTATCATAGCTGTGGGCCGGAGTCAGCACCACATCAGTCCATAACGCTGCAGAGGTGACGGTGACAGGAACCTAACAGAACCACAGTACCGCCACTCAAAGAGCACCACCATGGTTTCGCAGTGCGAGCCGTCCCGTGAGTCCCATTTGCTCTTTCCCCGTGTACGCAGTTCTTTGTGCTGGAGACACACAGGAAACGCGCTCCGCCTCCTTCCCTCTCCTCTCTCCACCCAAACCCCTCCCACCCTCCCCGAAATCTGCGCCCCCACCCGGGCGAGGGGCTCGGGCGTCAGGACACCTCGATGATCTCCATGCTCCCGGAGAAGCTGGACTGCTTGCCGATCTTGCCGAGCTCCTCGCGGGAGCGCGACTCCGACATGCCCTCCTCGAACTCCATCTGGCAGCTGCGGCGGTTGAACTGTTTGTCGGAGGCCCCGCCCCCGCTGGGCGTGTCCTCGTGCCAGCTGCCCCGGCCGTCCCGCCTCTCCTGGGGCTTCTCCCGGAGCCGCACCCCCCCCTCGCGGCCGCCCGCCCGCCCCGCGCAGCCGAACGCCACGTAGGCGGGGCCGCTCCCGAAACGCACCGCCCCGCCGCCGGGGGAGGGGTCCACGCCGTAGAACCAGGGCGCCTCCCCGGTGGGCGTGCTGGGGGTGCTGGCCTGCGCCGGGTCCCTGTGCTTGGTCCACACCGCCCCCGTGCCCACGCCCACGCCGGGCAGTGCCAGCAGGAGAGAGGCCTTCAGGTTATCGTCCAGGCTGGGGCTCTTGCGCACGCCCCCGTCCCCGCAGCCGAGGCCGAGCGGGTGGGTGGGGGAGACGCTGCCCGGGGACTTCCCTTTCCTCCTCTGCCGCGCGCGGGTCTCCCCCAGCGAGCCCGGCGACTCCGCGGAGCCCGGGCTGTCGGCCCGCCGGGCCCCTGGGCTGTCCAGCCGGCACAGCTTGGGCACGTCCTCGGGCTCCGCGTCGGCGGGCGTGAGCGCCAGGCTGGGCGGCGCCGGGGGGCAGCCGGCGGGGGCGTAGGCGGACCGGATGTCCAGGGAGAAGGAGCGCTTGAGGCGGTTGGTGTCCTGGATGCGCTCGGCCGACAGGTGCAGCCCGCTGAAGCCCTGCTGCAGAGAGGAGGGCGAGGCCGGCTTCAGCTCCGCCTCCTGAGGCTCCGCCTCCCGCAGGCCGGTGTCCGCCGCCTTCGGCTCCGCCTCCTCCTCCTCGCCGCGGCCCCCCGCCGACAGAGCCTTCCTCACGCGCAGGCCCTTCTCAAACTCCAGCAGCTGGCCCAGGAAGTTGAAGTTGGGCGAGATGGAGGGGCGGCGGTCCTTCACGAACCTGGGGAGACACACACGTCTCAGAACCGCTGCTTCTGCAACTGGCACATCAGGCCTTGCACGTAATATGTGAACGCCAGCTTTTGACGAAGGAAATCTGATATTATTTACTTATTTAGAGAAAGCAGCGTTTGCATTACTTCTGAGGGAAAAAAAATGTAAAGATCTAATCAAAAGCCTTAGCAATTTATAATACATTGATAAATGGGCCTTTTACATGACACTGGCAATACAACAATCTTGAAGTTCAGGAAGAAGGCCCAGTTAAATGTGGTGCAGTCACCTGTAGGCGTCATCGGATGACAGGCCCATGGTCTTCATGATGTAAGCGATGGCGATGGTGGCTGAGCGAGATATTCCTGCCAGGCAGTGTACGATAACTCGGCAGTTTGACACCTTAGCCTTGTCTGGAAGGGAGGAGTACAGAGTGTTAGCATGCAGGGACGGCTGAGACAAGCTCTGTCACAAAAGACATGCAGAACCAACTTCTAACTTTGACCTCCCAAAGTCAAGTCTGCATTGTGCTCTATTGAAGGTCTATACAGGAGCTGGCTAACTGTCCTTCTGGGCAGAGGCTGATGTTCAAACCGGTGACCCAAAAATGAGAATAAACGAGGGGGAAAACGGATGATACTGCAGGCCGGTTGGGGGAGCTATGGTCAGGCCCAATTTCGGTCACAGAATGTAGGTAGGTCTCAACGAGCCTCCTTACCGATGAAGTCGTTGGTCTTCTCCAGCCAGGGCAGCAGCTTCTCGCAGTAGTTGTCGTTGACGGGGATGCGCATGAAGTGGCTCTCGCAGATAAAGTCGGGCTTGGGGCAGGTGTTGCTGGCGTTGAGCACATAGGTGATGCCACTCTGGGCCATCAGGTCCTGGGTTGGAGAGAGACAGCAATGCAATGCATCAGCATCGTTTTATGAGAACGTAAGAATGCCCGATGACAAGAACAGCCCATTTGGAAAGTGACTCTAGCTGCTGTCAAGTGTATCAAGCCTGTGTCAAGCCTGGGCTTGAACGCCCCTGGGATATCTGGCCCACTGCATGACCTGGCAAGCTGTTCTATGCAATTACCTTTGAGAAGAAATACTTCAGTACATCATGCAACATGCACCTTTCACAAATATCCACCTGGAGTATGTGACCTTGTTCAAGTTAAAAAGTGCATTGAAGCCTCAACTTGAAAACTACTGTAGTCCACTTCAGCAAACCCTTGAAAAATGTTTAAACCATTATCAAATCCCTCTTTTGGTCTGTTTTTGAAAAGCTTTTCACACATACTTTCACCAAAGGAGAAAACGTGGTGATGAATGATGAATGCTGACAGTTTTCATTTCGAAACAGGCATACCCCACACCCATGCTGTCAGGACCACCCCAGAGTTGGGGGGGGGGGGGGGGGGGGTGATGGGCACAGTGCAGGGAGACAGCGCTGGGCTTATCTGATCCAAGTCAGACCCAGGTATGTGTTAAGGGGGTGGCAGGTTGTGATGACACAGTGATAAAATGCTTAACACTGCAGCCTGTTGTCACCTTAACAGGGCTGGTATTTAGAACGCTCACATCAAAGACGCCCCCGTCGTGGTATGCACGCTATGCTCTCCCGGTGACCTCAGCGAATTCCACACATGCACACGATGTCTCTACCTGCCAACTGCTGGGCGCGCAGACGCAAGACGGAGGAGCGCCCGCTAAACCTGGGAACGAACCCGTCTGAAGAGCCCTGCTCACCTGGCAGGCACACGGCCGCCTCACGCTGAATAAATGCACTTTATTCTCCCAGCCAGTTTATTTTCAAAAGTAAGGCCACGTTGCGGAATTAACAAGTTAACACCTGGGCTAACACCCACAGTCCTCAACCCAACCTGCCCAGTAAACTGCGTTAGGAAGCAATATTGGTCTAATTTAGTAACAATGGCTGGGCCGGGTCCAGATGGCAGGATTAATAATGTGCCACACATGGAGCAGGGAGAGGAAGTGGGGGAGTGAGAAAAACAGTCTTGCCGGCTCAAGCCAATGTCTTCTGGTTTGCCTGTTGCATCCCCCGGTGATGCCTTGTATTAAAAGGTTCCAGATCATCCTCAGGCCTACCGAATGTATACAGTCATTTTTTCCACGCTTTAGCACCCATAAGGCAAGTAATTACACTTTTACTAGACGCTCAGATGTACAGAGCACAACCTCTCCTGCACCAGAAACCTCAGGAGGATGAGTGACTGCAGAAAAACTGCCTGTCTCGTTTTAGTCTTGTAAAAAAAAAGATTCTGTCAAGTAGAAAATATTAGCCTGTTTAAGTTATTTACATCTTATTTAGCAACAAATGAACAATAGAATAGTATTAGTAATAGAAATAAGATTTTATGTAAGACTATCTAAATATAAGACTAAAATACTTGCTAAATACTTGCCATTTTTTGTAGTGTAAACACAGTACTGAGAGGGGAGTGGAGAGCCAGTGAGTGCGTCAGTGTGGAGACAGACTGAGAAACTGTGTCAATTCCTCAGTTTTTACATCAAGCCGCTAACCCCAGTGCAGCGAGCACAGTCGACACAGATATAGCCTGGACTGCCTCTCACCTTATTCAGCACATCCTTCTGGGAGCCCAGGTAGAGATGGGGCAGGATACGGGTGGGGCCCACATTGGCCACGGGCAGGCAGGGCTGGGAGAGGCTCATGGGAAGGATGGTGGCCGGCTTGCCCTCGCACAGGCCTGGGAAACAGGAAGAGAAGGCCGCAAACCCCCCTGTGGAGCAAACAGAGGCAACATGCTGTCAATTACTGTGGAGAGGGGAGGCCTCAGCTTACACATACAAACACTCAGAGTGACCTAACACAGAAACACTCCTAACTACACTGAGCATCGACACACAAGCCCTGCTCGCTAAACACAAACACTCAAACGCGAAACCGCAACATTTCAACCACATTCTAACAGGCACCTAACAAGCAATATGCTCCAGCTCACAACCAATAAGCCTTTTCCATTACTTTTTCTGGTTTTTCCTTTCAAATCCCACTGCGAGTAAACGTTTTCCAGCAGGAATGTCACCGTGTGGACTTAGGGAGATTGTGACAACCATTACATTGTGTGACACAGAGAGGCACTGTCAGTAAATGCTGTGAAGCCATGTTCAGCTGATTAGCATTAACTGTGTGTGTCACTCAGGTGTAATATGTGCTAAAAACAGCTCAGGGAACACTGAACTGATGAGAGCAAAGATTCAGACACACTGAACTGATGAGAGCAAAGATTCAGACACACTGAAGTGAATTGGAGATTCAGACATACTGGAGTGAACTGGAGATTCAGACATATTGAAGTGAACTGAAGATTCAGACACACTGGAGAGAACTGATTCAGACACACTGGAGTGAACTAGAGATTCAGACACACTGGAGTGAACTGGAGATTCAGACACACTGGAGAGAACTGGAGATTCAGACACACTGGAGAGAACTGGAGTTTCAGACACACTGGAGAGAACTGGAGATTCTCACACACCAGAATAAACTGAAAGGGAAATCCTGCTGATTCAAACCTGCTCAAGACTTCACCACCCTTCCCAAGAGGGCCGTGCCCATCCCTGCTAAGGCGCTAACATCCTGTCCACTACACTGTCCAAAGTGCAACAGGCCCACGATGCCACTCGCTCAGAGCCGTACGCTGTGCGGTTTACACCACGCCCTTTCACACAGGTTAGGAGCGTTCAGCGTGGCTGCAGAAAGGCCAGGCTCTGTATTCACACATTTTGAGAATGAGTGTGAGAAGCAGCAGGGAGCTGTGAAAGGGGGAGCGCTGGCCCTTTAAACAGAAGCGGATCGTGTTGCAGTCTGTTTCTCTGGGTCTGTTTCCTGCATGACCTCATCTCCGCTCCTGGACAATTGCATCAGGGAGAGAACATGAAGCAGGACACAGGTGCAGCAGTTCTGCAGAGTCCTCCCACACACACACACACACACACAAACACACATACGTGGGTGTGCACAGACATGCATGGGCACACACACACACCCACACACATGCACACAGGCAAATGAACACAAACAGTCCAGATACACACAGAAGCATGCATGCATGTACATAGACACACACACACACACACACACACACACACATACTAAATGCAAGCTAATGCAAAGCACATATAAAATACAGAGTCTTAAAAAACACCAGCCGAGTGACCTGTGCTTGCCAGGGATAACGTAAAGGAAAACACGAGCAACTCAGATCCTTTCAGAACCTAATCTCAAATCAGCTTCTCAGATCTGGGACACATTAGCCGTGCTGCCAAGTAAGGCAGGCCATTGGAGCGATGACATCATCCCGGATTACAGCTCAACCTTGGGCCGCGCGTCTGGGAGACACTGAGCGCATGAGAAAAGAGCTGGGCTCGGCCTGAATAGAGCAGCACAGAGACAGAGCCGGCCGGCGGGTGAATATAATTAACCAGGGATGAAAGACCTGACCAGCTAGGGCCAAATAGAAATGCATGAGCTAAGAGAGAGAGAGAGAAAGAAAGAGAGAGAGAGAGATAAAAAGAAAGGCTAAAAGAAAGGAGGAGGAAAATAAAGAAACCAGAAAAACAGAAAAGGCATTTTACGTGCTGTGGTTAAGTCAGCATGTTGCTCTGTGCACCTGCCTGGCGACCAACCCACCAGCCTACCCCCCTGCCCTCCTGTCTGCCTCCAGCTGTCCCCATCAGACCCCCCCCCCCCATGCCTTCTCTTCTACCCCCATCCCAAATCTACTGCCTGTCTGAGAGAAGACACCCAGGCCCAGCTAGCCCCAGCACCCCAGCCTCTGCCCCTGCCCTGCACCATTCTGAGGAGTCATCACTGGGGCACGCGTGTCACCCACTGCCCAGGCTTCGGCCTGCACCCACGGAGAGTGTATAGCCTCGCCTTGCTGAAACATATAAGCTTACGGTACGTGGTAGAAATGCTTTAGTTTAGCCTAGCTTTGCTGAAAAACATACAGTAGGCTATGCGGTAAATAATTTAATTTAGCCTAGCCTTGCAGAAGCACATAAAGTATGTTGTATAAATGCTTTCATTTAGCCTAGCCTTGCTGAAACACACAGTAGGCTATGTGGGTTAAATGCTTTAATTTAGCCTAGCCTTGCTGAAACACACAGTAGGCTATGTGGGTTAAATGCTTTAATTTAGCCTAGCCTTGCTGAAACACACAGTAGGCTATGTGGGATAAATGCTTTAGTTTAGCCTAGCCTTGCTGAAACACATAGCCAACAGTAGGATACGTGGTAAATGCTTTCATTTAGCCTCACCGATTCCTCTCATTATTTCAAGATGGAAGCCAGTGATAAGAGCTGTGGTTGGGTGTAATGAGGACATGGGTTTGGTGAGGCAGGTGTTGCGCTCAGTGAAACGCCCTGTGAGGTAATGGCTTAAGACAGCACAGTCTGTCATCAGGGACTCCAGAGGACCCATGAATTAGACAAAGAGGAGTCTGCCCTCGTGGATTAATGAGTCAGTTTGTGTCATGAGAAATCATCATAATGACTTGCTCCAAAAGTCCCTGTGCAGGCTGTGTTCTTCTGAAACCCAGAGGCAGGTAACCGTCAGTTGTTTTAGGCGTCTGAGGGATTGGCCTGGCCTC